>NC_061112.1:129692286-129715193 GCF_002878395.1 Capsicum annuum | reverse complement strand
CTTAAGCGTATCAAATTATGATAGCTACTACAAGATCAAATTGAGGCATACATGTGATTTATTGCTATCACATTCAATTCAAGGAATAGAGCATATCAATGGGATATATTTCATGACTTTTCATCAAATACCCATTATTTGCCTTAACCATCATAATATTATCAATACATGCATTGAGATCCAATCTCAACGTCCTATCCATATAGAGGTGTTTTAGACATAAATTGATGGGACATGAACCCAACATATTATCATCCTTTTTGATAATATTGTTCTTGAGGAATAAATTTAAAACATAAATGGTTCCAAATCAATTATTTTTACTCAAATCCAAAAATAATTATATTATTAGTAGCAAAAGATAAATAACATAAGAAATTACAAACCTTGAAATCCTTAAGATTTATAATCTCACCTTGTTTGACAGAGTCTCGTGCTGATAACGTATTATAAAACAAGAAAGAATAAAGAAGAAGAGTAGAGAGAATAGAGAGAGTAATTGTTACTTCTTCTCTTGAGGGATGAGAGATCATCAAATTATCAATACAATGAACAGAATCCCCTCTATTTATAGGGAAAATTCACTCCTAGTCTGAGTAAAAGACGGATGCTTCAAATCCTAATAGATATCAAAGTAGATCTTGATAGACATTCACTATAATGTAAATACATTTATAACAGACATTTCTTTCTTTGCAAAATGTCGATCGCCACAAAAAAAAAGAATCTTATATACTCTCTCCATCCCATTTTATTTGCCCCAAATTTCCTAATTTAATGTCCCATTTTACTTGTTCTTTTTTACTTATCAAGACAAGACAATTTTTTTTTCCATTATACCCTTAGTGTAATTGATTACTCCTTATTATTAGTATTCTTGAAAAATATTGTAAAGAGGAGTACCATTAAGAGTAGGACCGCAGATGTAGTACTCTGGCCCGTTGCTTGAGGGTGAAGAAGGCAAACAAAGGTCCAGTTCTCACATACAGTATGCAGGTAATGAAAATGAGCAATACGCTCCTTTTATGCAACATACAGGAAATAACAATGGCCATCATCAAGGAAGCATTAATGGTATGCAATAATCAGTGTTTAGCAATGGAGAAATTCCACAGTTCACTCCAACTCTGTACAATCAGATTCTTCACATGCTACACAAGCCTGTGACAAGTGAGTCAAGTGCAAATTTAGCAGGTATTTTGTCTGGAACTTCTTGTTATCATAATATTCTCGAAGATCTAGACTGGATAGTAGATAGTGGTGCCACAAACCATATGGTTAGTCATGGAACAATTCTTATATCATGCATTGACATTTACCAATTCAGAGAGGGTACAACTTTCTATCGGTGATTCAATTGTTATTACACAAACAGGAAAATCGCTTTTACCAGGAGGTGATGTAGTTGACAATGTGTTGTGTGTGCCAAATTTCAGATTTAATCTGCTTTCAGTGTCAAAACTGACTAGAGAATTGCAATGTTGTGCTCTTTTCTTTCCTGATTTTGTCATTCTTCAAGATCTCTTCACTGGGAGAGTAAAGGAGATTGGTAGAGAAGTAGAAGGATTATATATTTTGAAATCAAAATAGTTATTGGGATCTAAGAAGAAGTCATTTGGAGCTGTGGCAACTTGTGGTGATGCAGAGATATGGCATAAGAGATTTGGGCACATCCCTATGAGTATTCTTAGAAGAATGAACTTGTTCAAGAATGAAACTTGTTTTACTTTACCAAACTGTGATGTATGTCCTTTAGCAAGACAAGTCAGGCTACCATTTTCGGTTAGTCATACTAAAAGTTCTAAATGTTTTGATTTGATACATTTGGATGTATGGGAACCATACAAAGCTGCTACATATAATAGAATGCGATATTTCCTTACAATGGTTGATGATTATTCTAGGTGGACCTGGATATTTTTAATGCACCTTATGTCTGATGTCTCTACTATCTTAAAATATTTCATTGTGATGATTAATACTCAATTTGATCAAAAAATCAAGGCATTCAGGTCGGATGATGCTGGTGAGTTTTTCAACACACAGTGTTATGAGCTGTTTAAGGATCATGGAATTATTCACCAAAGTTCTTGTCCATACCCACTTCAACAGAACGGTGTAGTTGAAAGAAGACATAGACATATTTTGGAAACAGCTAGAGCAATAAGGTTTCAAGGTCATCTACCAATCAGATTTTGGGGTGAGTGTATTCTTAGTGCTATTCATATCATTAATAGAATCCCTTCGATAGTACTATATAACAGATCACCTTTTGAGATGATATTTATGAGATCACCCGACCTTTCTTACATGAGAGTGATCGGATGTTTGTGCCATGCTACCAATCTAAACAAATCTGATAAATTTAGACCGAGAGTTATCCAGATCAGTTTTAATGGGATATGGTGATACACAAAAGGGTTATAGACTTTATGATCTTGAGCATCATACTTTTTTATTAGTAGGGATGTGATGTTTGATGAAACAGTTTTTCCTTTTCAAACTTTTTCAGATGTTGTGAGTAAAAATCCACCATGGGATGCTGCTCAATATTTAGAATTCTCTATACTATCTACTGATTCACATCCAGTTTATGATGAGACTACAATAACCAGTCCACCTCCAACAGAAGATGTTTCAGTCTCTCTCATGGTACATGATCATTCCTCTTTATCTAGTCATGAAATACATACTACACCAGTGGATGATATACACAGATCACCATGTCCTACTGAGATAAGAAGGTCTAACAGGACAAGTAGACCACCTATTTGGCAAAAGGATTTTGTTACGAAAACAAAGAGCAAGTCTCGTCGGTCCTTGTATTCAATCACAAACAATGTTGATTATAGCAGTCTTTCTCATTCATACCAATGTTACATTGCAAATGTATCAATAGATACTGAGCCACAATCATATCAGCAGACCATTACTGATAGTAGATAGATTTAAGCCATGAAGGAAGAAATTCAGGCCTTTGAAGACAACAAGACTTGGGAGATTACTTCATTGCCACCTGGTAAGAAAGAAATTAGATGTAAATGGGTCTATAAGATCAAATACAAAGCTAGTGGAGAAGTGGAGAGATTTAAGGCAAGGTTAGTCACCAAAGGCTACAATCAAGCGGAGGGATTGGACTATCAAGAAACTTTCTCTCCCGTTGTTAAAATGGTTACTGTTAGAAGTGTTTTGGCTATGGTTGCATCTAGGAGATGGCATGTTCAGCAAATGGATATTTATAATGCCTTCTTACAAGGAGATTTAGTTGAAGAAGTTTATATGACACTACCACAAGGATTTCATTATGATAAGAAATGTGATAATAAGGTATGCAGGCTGGTCAAGTCTTTGTATGGGCTTAAACAAGCCTCAAGACAATGGAATGTAAAGCTCATTAATGCACTGGTAGCAGCAGGATTCACACAAAGTCATCTTGATTATTCATTACTGACAAAGAAGTCTGTAGATGGTATTGTAGTCATTCTGATCTATGTGGATGATTTGTTGGTGACTGGTAGAAGCATGGAGCTTATTGAAGATGCCAAACAAGTACTTAAAGATAATTTCAAGATTAAAGATCTTGGTGACTTAAAATATTTTTTAGGCATTGAATTTGCCAGAAGCTCAGCAGGTATCCTAATGCATCAGAGAAAATATACCCTGGAACTTATCTCTGATTTGGGATTAGGTGGATCTAAACTAATTAATAATCCAGTTGAGATGAACTTGAAGCTGACTACACATGAATTTGATCATTACTTTAGAGATTCTTCTGATTCTCTGCTAATGGATCCTAGTGAATACCAAAGGCTAGTTGGGCGGTTGTTGTATCTTACCATCACTAGACCTGATATTTCTTTTGTTGTTCAACATCTTAATCAATTCATGCATGCTCCAAAGACATCTCACATGACTGCATCCATCAGGGTGGTCAAATATGTGAAGCAGGCACCAGGCCTTGGTATTTGTATGAGTGCTCAGTCACATGATTCTCTTCAGGCTTATTGTGATACAGAATGGGGTTCATGTCTTAACTCCAGAAGGTCTATTACAGGTTACATGATTAATTTTGGTGACTCTTTGATTTCCTGGAAATCGAAGAAACAATCTACTATTTCCAGAAGTTCAGCAGAGGCGAAGTACAAAAGCCTTGCCTCGACTGTTGCTGAAATTGTATGGATCGCTGGTTTATTCAAGGAATTAGACATGTCCTTGTCTCTTCCTGTTCCCTTGTTTTGTGATAGCAAGGCAGCCATTTAAATAGCTGCTAACCCGGTGTTCCATGAACGTACTAAGCATATAGATATTGAATGTCATTTTATAAAGGGAGAAGGTCCAAGATGGTCTAGTCCTTATTTAGTATTTGTCCACAAAGGAGCAGCCTGCAGACATCTTAACAAAGGGTCTTGGTTGTGCGCAACATTCTTATCTTCTTTCCAAGCTAGGCTTGCAGAATATCTTCATACCACCTATCTTGAAGGGGGGTATTGAGGAATATGATTATGATAAACAAATAGTTGCTAGTTGATTAATTGCCAGGTGTAATGTTCAGTTAAAAGGAAGCTGCTGATGTGGCAAGTTTGTTAGAAAGTTTGTTAGAGATAGTAGATATATTTGTATCCTGATCATAAGCAGTTAGTGGAACTAAACCATGGTTAGTAGAGCTAGGAATTAGTATATAAGCAGCACTTGATCATTGCTGCTCACAATGTACATACTCAAAATCATTCTCAGTTTTACTCTTCACCAAATACTCTGATTTCTCTTCCTTTTCTCTATGAATTAGCTAGTCCGCGAACTCACATGAAGTTCTCGATCACAAATTAACAGTCCTTACACTAGTTTGAAAGAGGAGGTTAAAATGTGAAAAACTTCTCCTAATAGACAGACTAATATCGAACAGCTCAAACCATCGACCATGAATGCGTTAAAGATTATCAAACATCCTTGACCACAGTTAAATGGACATTTACAAGCACTAAAGCTATAGAAGACTCTAACGTGTGAAGATATTCAGAAACTTAATAGGCATAATCCTTCTTGTAATATTTGTCTTCGGGATAATAAATGACAACTACCTAAGATGCAAGTTACTGGCAAAATTATCATTTGATGGTGATGCTATATATTTTGTTTATGCAGCATTTCTTCTTTCGAAAATTGCCTAAACTGGAAATTGTATGATGATATCAAAATCTAGAACCAAACAGGTAAAAGGGATGACTTCTAGTAACCGAGCTTCTTATACCAGGAAGTGTCCATGGGCTTTCTATGGCAGCAAAGTTGTACAGGTTTCATTGCTCAGCTGAACAATAAAAAGGCACACAGCACGGATGAAAGAAATGCTCAGCATAACAAAATTGAATCAATTCCTAAAGATTGGACACAAGTAAAAATGATGACAACACTACTACCTTCCCAAGACCCTCCAAAATGTTCTGATCAGGTTATGGCCGAGGAACAACAACATCAATCAAGTGAAGAAATTCAATAATGACTTATCAGTACTCAATCATACAAATAGAGGAGCAAGCATAAAAGGAAAACCCAAAACAGAATCCGCATTACACGTCAAAGGCTCATGTTATATAAGTAGCATGCAGAGAATTATGAGGGGAAGTCCTATGAGTGAAATCGACATTATAGAGCAGCTAGCGGGACTAAATTTGTGGCCGAAGTGTTCCAAGAACGAATTGCTGAAGCATATTGTTCTACTAAGGTACCCAATCTTTTATCATCTATTCAAAAATGTTTTACCCATAGAACTGAAGAACTACTATAAATCCAGTTACCTCTTTCTCTAATCTCTTCTTCATTCAAGTCTTAAATCATTGGTTAATCCATGACAACTTCATCCAACTAAGACACAAACAAAGAGGTAATGCAAGACTTAAGAATAAAATTCCAAAAGCAATATTTCATAGAAAAAAGAGTATTAAGAGATGAAATCTCGATTACATGCGTTGTTGCAGGCCAAAATTTACATGATTGATACCTAGAGGCAGCACACGAACCGTCAGTGTCTTGTCATCCGAAGCACAAGCTCTGTCTGTATCTAATGGGATCCTGAAGGAAGCAAAAGTTGGTCAGCTACATAAATTTTAAGGTAGAACCTTCTTCAGCAATATCATTTCATTTAAAGGAGGTGATCAAAAACTGATCTCAAGAATAAACAGAAGACAATTCAGTATGGACTCAGCAAAACCATAGAGATTCAAGGTTCTTTTTCTTTTATTGTATGTTTAGATAAGTAGAACATCCTGCATTAGCTTAATACTTGATTAGTGGGCTGAGTTTCTCTTACAAAAATAGGTTCATGGGCTAAATGTGATTAATAATGAATTCTGTTTCTGATATGTGATGAGGCCCATAATTAAGTGATTACTCCACTCAGTGGGCTGAATTTCTCTCTCAAATTCTTGTTTTTAGAACAAGAATTCACAATGTTTGCATCAAATTTAAAATATGTTTTTATGCAACTTATCCACACACACTTAAATATTGTTTAAATATGAAGCCCCAGTGTTTTCATTAAGATGACGGAATAGAATGCAAATTCGAAATATTAAGATGTTGCTCCTAGACCTAAACAATGAATAACTAAGATTGTTTGATTTTTCAACATCTAAATGTGCTTGATTATTTATTTATAAGCATAACAAATATATAATTCAGATAAAAATTAATTAAATATTGAAAATATAAACTTTTAATAAGATAAAATCATTATTGAGTAAATATTAAATATTTATATTAAATATTAAATATTAAATATTTATGTTCGCTTGCGATGGTAGAGATGGTCTGCAGTGGTGGTGGTAGTCGTAATGATAGGCGTTAATGACTAGTAAGAGTGGTGCTGATATCTGCGGTAGTGCAGGTGTTGGTATTGTATTGACTGTCGTAACGATAATGGTTTGTGATAGTGATGGTGCTTGTGATGATGAAGTTGATTGATGTTACCAGTGGAAGTGTTGATAGTGGTGGCTAAAGAATGTGTGGTGGTTGTCATTCTGTTAGTAGTGGTTGGCGGCGATACTAGTTGTGATGATTGAAGGTGGTTTATAGTAAGGATTTGTCATAGTAGTGGTAGTGGTTGATCATGGTTGAGGTGGTATAATGACTGCGAAGGCGATCAGAGTTGATTTAATTATATAATTGAGGTGGTAGGTGAGCGATTAACAATAGTAATTGCAATAATGGTAGTTGTCAATGATGATTGTGACAATAAGCTTCGTTCAAAATTGTAATGATTAAAACCTATTCAGATCGTCATTTTGTCTTCAGTTCGTAATCCAAGCTAAAGGAATCTTAGAACAACATAAATTGAGTTCGGAGTCTAAATGGCAAGTTTTTTCATTCAAAATTCCAAAAGTACATATCAAAATGAAAAAAACTCCAAAACGGACACGGTGAACACACATGTTTACATTGTCCATTAAAAAGTTCACGGCGTTAGTCACATAGTAAAGTACAAGGTAAAATTGTGATTTTACCTGACAAGATAAATGGAATCACTAACCTTTTCATTTGACTGAAAAAGTTGGTGGGGGTTGGGAATAACTCCACCCCCTCCCGTCCATCTTTATTTATCCACTTTTTTATTTGGAATGTCCAACAATACTATTCAGTTTTACAATACATCACTCATTGCATTTTTCAAAGTAAAAAAATTATTACATTTTTTAAGACATATATCAAGTCAAAAGTGAAGAATTATTTATGAATAGAGGGAGTACTATTTAGTAAAGAATTTATTTTAATCGTAGTGCAAGATTGGGAGACTGTTTTACCTTACAAGGTAAAATGTGTCTCTTACCTTATTAATTTTCTTTTATAAACCATCTATTTCATTCATTTAATATTCACATTATTTATTTGTTCAACGATACAAAGAAACAAATATAAATAATCATCATTTCAAATAGGAGTTTCAACAAATGTTGATTGTCCGTTGGACGTAAAATAATTTAAATATAGACTAGAAATAACCACATCATCTTCCGGATTAGTAATACACTCATTTTACTTCTAACCAACCTTTTCAAACGATCCTATTTGAGAGATAAAGGAAACAATTGATGAACCATTATAGAACGCCGACTATATCTCATCGAATCCCCATCATGTAAAACATCACCACCCCAATGTAAATATTTTTACCTTATTATCATCCATCTTAAAGTAAGAAGAATAAGGTTCAACAAATATTTTGAGTTGTGAATTTTGACAAAAATTTTGAATTGATGCAAATGAAAAAACACTTAGGAGTTGTTTGGTAGAGTGTATAAGGATAATGCAAAATATTGTGTATTAGTAATACTTGTATTATTAGTGCTTGTATTAGTTATGCTTGCATTAGTTATACTTGTATTTTTCTTATGCAATGTTTGGTTTGATGTATTAAAAATAACATGAATTACATATATGAATTACATAATTTCTAAAAAAAAGAAAATTTATAGAAATACCTTCCATATATATGTTGGAAAGATTACGGAAAATTTTTTGAGGGATAATAGTGTCTTTAATCATGTTAATGCATGCATTAAATCTATTGCATTACTAATACTATGAATTTTGAGGTATTAGTAATGCACACCTCAATACACAATAGAATGTATAACTAATACAAGCATTATTTATACATAGGGTGAAAACTATACCAAACATGGTATTACTAGTACACATTAAACTAATGCATGCATTAGCTTTTCAATACACTACCAGACGACCCCTTGCATTATTTATATAACATCATGAATTTTGAAGTTGTTACAAGACAAGCATGGAATCCTACCTTACATGGTGAACATACGATCCTACCTTACAAGGTGAGAGTCCATACTTGACTTACAATCAACCAGCAAAAGAAAATTTATTTCCTATCTTGTCAGCAATAAGTTTCATCTCACAGACGGGTCTTCCTTAGGGGAATTTATTCTCACTTTTTCAGTTAAAGGATAAGGTAAATGACTTACTTTACCTTATAAGGTAAAATCACAATTTTATCGAGCACTTTTTCAGTCATGTGAACTTTTTAATGGACAAGATAAACACCCATGTTTACCTTATCCATTTTGGTTTTTTTTCATTTTGATATTTTCCTTTGAAATTTTGAATAAAAAATCTTGCCCTTTAGACTTCGAACTTAACATAAATCTATCTTCACTTTTTTTTTGGTTACCCATCCTGTTTTCGATGCCCACATTGGAGCCCCGACTAATTCGAATCGCGCGTTGCAGGGCCCACTCCATACTCAGGATCAAACTTTTTTGGTTACCCATCCTGTGTTTGGTGCCCGCATTGGAGTCCCGACTAATCTAAACCGCGCATTGCAGGGCCTACTAAGGTGGCAGCGCTCCCAACAGAGTTTTCTCCATACCCAAGATCAAACCCTCGACCTCTGATTAAAGGTGAAGCAGCCTCATCCACTGCACTACAACCCATGTTGGTAATCTATCTTCACTTGATCTTAATATCTACACACATTAGGGATTTGAGCTAGTCTTAGCAAGTGGACTAATCAAAGGCTACTTACATGCTTAAATTCTTTCGTACATTATCATTACATTCCTAAAGAAGAGGAGGAAGAAGAAGAATCAGTAATTTACTTCCCTTTAATTCTTATTTAATACAACAATTTTTTGGTAAATACATTTGTGTCAAAATAAACTAATTACATCACACTTTTGTGATTAATTTTCAAACCCTATATGAACACAGAAACATTCCATACACCAAACAGCTCTTTTTGTTTTAATAACCCAAGTTGGCGCCAACAAAGAAACAGAGAGCTATCAAACTCCAAATAGAGAACAAAAAAATACTCCTACAATTGATAAAGCATACTGTCAGTAATGACATGTAAATGAAACGTGGCTTCTGTTACAACAACCATCATTATCGTACGATCAAAGGTACCTGATATGATAAAAGCATATTTATATTTTATTACTTTCTCCTCCTCATTTTATACGTGTTGTCATATCTCTTTTGGTTCATTTTAAAAAGAACTTTATCTTTTTTTATCTAGTAATTATTTAATAACATCATTTTCATTTCATCTTTAGTGAATTTCATTTACTAAGAAGAAAAATAAATATTAAAATAATTTTTTAAAAAATAATTTTATAAAGTTATTATTTACTTCTGATACTCCACGCCCAATTAAACGACGACACATAAACATAAAATGAGATGAAGCTAGCTAGTACCATATACTAGTAAAAGAATAATCATAAGTTGGAATTAGTGTCAAACAATTCAACATATTGTTTTAGTCTTATCCGGCGACGCCTCCAACAAGCATGGCCCATAAGCCACCTTCCAGATTCTCTAAATCTAAACGCGCAAGTCACACGGGGTCAGGTCATCATGTCCTAAAATGACCTACTTTCTATTTTAATTTATTTAAAAAAAATGATTTTTATTTCTTTTTAATAATTTTTTAATTTTAATTTTTCACGTGGCATATTTAAGACCACAAAATTGAAAAATATTTTAGTACATTTGACATATCTTTAATTTAATACTATAAAATTCAAAAAAAAATTTTATTTTTTAAAATTTCGTGTTAAATTAAATTAAATTATTCTTTTTTAAACGGAGGAAATAGTATTTGATATTTGACCAGACCCCAATCATGGTATGTATGGGTTTTAGTATTTTTTTTTCCTGAGCAAAAAAATAATCCAAAGGCAGGTATGGATAAGAGTGACCCCTTTTTGCTATTCCATTGCATACATGCTTGTGTTTGGTATCTCTCCAATATAATCCGATTAATTTGAATTCGTAATAGAACAGTAATTAGTAGCTGTTATCTCACTATAATTTTTAATACTCTCATTTGATAAGCAGAATGAGATGGATAAAATATGTATCGCATGAGGTTAGTTATCTTATTTTCTATATGAAATTATTTATCACATTATTTTAATCCTTTTCATGATGTTGTTATCCTTTATGACGTAAAAAAAGAAAACTAATCTTCTATTTCATCTCAGCAAATTGCTATCGTCAAACGAGCAACTGTTAAATTTTGAAACTAAAACTTGGTAAGATATTTTCTTTTTTGGATTTTTCATTTACATGGTATTCGGTATTAATCTAAATTCGAACGACTTAGAGTTCATTGAAGAAAATATTCCTTTTCAAGATTTTCTTTAATATTCAAAGCTCAAAAATAAAATCTTTGATTATGAGAGAAACAATATCTCATCCTTTTAATAAACTCGGCAAGATATATATAAAATCTAATGGCTAAAATATCAAACATGAAAGCAATAATCATTTAGGTGCGGTGAGATTTGTTGTATGTTATTAATGCCAATAATTTCAGTGCTATACAGGCCTCCTTAATTTGGCTCCTTTAATATGTCCCTTGGAGAAATTTAAGGACAACATTATTAGAAAGGGCATAAGTCATCAATTACGTATTAGCACAATTTTGTTTGGTTTTATTTGGGCATCTATCCACATGGAATTCGTTTAGTATTTCAGGTCCATCCCTGTCAATCATGGACCATTATATTCTCCCAGCCCAACTTCCCAATCATATTCCAAGTGGAAATTTGAAAACAATCATCTATTTTAATCTTTTGAATGATTATCTGCAATTAAAAAATTATTGATTCGATTAATCTAAATTTATGTTATCTTTCAAAAGAAAATGTTTCTTGCAATAGTTTTTTTTAAAAAAATTAAAATTATGTCATCTAACAGAAGAATATATATGTTTCTTACAATAGTTTTTTTCTTTTTAAATTTTTAAAGTTCAAATTAAGAGTGTTTTTCAATTATGAGTGAAAAAAATTATATTTATTTCATCACAAATCTTAACGGTGATGGCAAATGAAACACTTTTTTGTCTCTTTCTATCTTCTTTTTAATCAAATGCGCACTTTTTGTCTCTCATTTTCTTTAATCAAATACGTAACTTTCATAAAATAGTAGCTACTCTACTCCATGAAGTAATCGTACTTTTTTTTTCGTTTGGCTAGATTTGGGGATATCGCCATGTTTTTGCTTCAATAATTTATAATGATAATTATGGGTTGTGGTGCAGCGAATGGGGCTACTTCATCCTTAACCAGAGGTCGAGGGTTCAACCCAGGCATGGAGAAACCTCTGTTGGGAATGCTACCCCCGAATAGGGCCCTATCCGGCGCGAATCCGAATTAATCGGACTCCAATGCGGGTATCGAACACCAGATGAAAAACCAAAAAAAAAAATTATAATGATATTGGACATAATATATGTAAAATATCCCGATCTAGCGATACAACATTATAGGATAGTTATCAAAGTTAAATTTTATTAATTTTCGCTTAAGATGTAATTTCTATGTCATATAATAGTAGCAGACCTCCAATAAAAAAAACCTGTGTACGAGTACAAGGAAAAATCTATAGTGTTGGTTACAGATTCACATGCATTCAATAATTTTTTTGAGACGCTGAATATATATTAATAAAAGTTTTAAATATTCATAGATATTTGACTATGAATCATGTTAATATCGTAGTATAAACTTGAAGTCGTTATAGGAATCATAAATTTCAAATCATGAATTCGTCTCCGTCTCCGCTTCTCTGTAGTGTGTAAAACTGAACATTAAAAAGATCTCAAATGAGACTAAAAAATTAATAATTTAATCAAATAATATAATACAGTGGTTCGAGAAAAAGTAACAATATCTACTCAAATACAATAATAAAAGTTTGCCGAATTTCTATTAAAGCTTCCATAATTTTTTATAATTATTATATTAACGTTAGGTTCTCGCCTAATTTCTCTCTTATAAATCATCCCTTGCTCATCAATAAAATATTCAAACTGATTAGAAGAAAATGATTAATCAGCGATCATAAGTCACAAACAATGTAGTGTACGATCTTAAATTGTGCTTTAATTATTATGTGAACGTTTGTGTGACATTTGGTATGATAAAACATTAAAACTATGTTATACGTGTACCAACTAGTTTAACAAACATAATTACATAACTAAATTCAACGTCCTACTTTTTCTTTCACATTTGTTATTATTATTATTAATTATTTTATGTAAAGCAAAATTGTCTTTTCAAAGTAGGCAGATAATAGATATTGAAGCTCCTACCATAGATTTAGATAATGCTTGTGGCACCTAGATGATTAGCATTAATATGTGCTTTTATTAATGTATTTCCAATGCATGTACCAAAAGAAAAAAAATAAGATATGATTAAAAACTATTTGAATAATCACTTGTTTAACAGGTTATTAATTCTTGATTAGAATTTCAAACATCAAGTAGTCCCACTAGTAGCTTAGGAGGCACCGCGTTGTTTGGAACAATGCACCTTAAACATTATATTCATCTTGCAAAATAAAAATAAATAAATAAATAAATAATGGTAAATTTAATTAATTTGGTTTATTGAGTACGAGTAAGTACCTACATGCATGGATTGATAACGTAGGAATGGTAATTTATGAACTTGCAAAATATATATATATATATATATATATATATATATATATATATATTTTGTAAGGAAACGTTGGAAATATTTATTATCAAATTTTTGATATGTTATATAAGAGCTAGTAATATCATATAGTGCACAATTTAAAAAATCTATGCATTCTTCGCATAAATAAATTTTACTATATGAAGGTTATTTTTATCATTTTAGAAACTTAAAAGTCATGTATTATTAATATTAATATCTACATTCTTATTACATTTATGATCCTCCATAAAAACTTTGTGCATATTTTTATATAATTTTGCAATGAGAATGCCAACAAGCTGTCCTAACTTCATGGTTCTATGGTGTAGTGGTTAGCACTCTGGACTTTGAATCCAGCGACCTGGGTTCGACTCCCGGTAGGACCTATCTGCATTTTTTGTTTAATTTTTTTTCCCTTTTACATTTTGTATATAGAGAATAAAATTTTTAAATTTCAGAACTAACAAGTAACAAAACAGTTGGCTTATGATCTTGACTTTTTATATTGATAGCTTTCCATTATTTTTCAATTTAGATTATTAGATATACCCCTTCCGTTCATCTTTACTTGTTCAGTATTGACTTTGATTATGTTCTACAGTGCCCAAGAATAAAAATATAATTTTGCTTTAAAGAAGTAATAATGGGGTCACTTTCTCCTTTTTGTTTCTATATTTGGGTATGTTTGGGAAGTTAACAAAAATAACAAATAAAAATATGACGGAAGAATGTTAGTTCGTTTTCAAGAACTTGAAAGATACAGTACACTAATAAAGAGACTATTTAAGGTCATATCCCAAGTCTGAGTTCTAAATTCTGATGATCCAATTTAGTCTATTTGATTCAACTTTTAAAATATGCTTATTTCGAAACATATTGTTTGTGATCAGAATTGTTTTTCCAAAAAATATAAAAACAAAAATTGGAGAGTAGTAACCAAAACAGGAAAAACTTTTAATTCTGTTTTTTCCATAATTTAACAGTCAAAAATACTTTTTTAAAAACTATTCAAACATGATCTATTTTATTATTTTAAAACGTTCACTTCCGAACACAAACTATTTCGTTTGAAAGATACTTATCCAAAATTATTTTTCGACAAAAATAAAATTATGGAGTATTTTTTTTTTTTTTTTTGGTTATACAGTCACTTATTAGCCTAAATAGGGATGCGAACCCATACAGCCACTTAATAGCCTAAACAGGGATTCGAACCCAGAACGAAGAGATCAATAGTTTTAATAATTCCACTCGATCAATAATACACTTTATTTATAGATTTCTAACTTATAATTTTTATATATTTAGTAAATTTTTCTATGTAAATACTAGATCCTCACGAAAGTTACTGAATTCCCGAAAATCTCCTCCCGGGCCCTAGATCCGCCCCTGGGATAAACACCACCAGCCTCAGAAGCGGACCAACATGTATCGGTGGGGGTGCACGTGCACCCGTTAACGTTGAAAAAAATTGTGTATATATATACCTTGAGAAATTGAAATATAAATAATAGTGCACCCATAATTGATAGGTAGTGCACCTTGACACGTTGGTTGTAGCCATGCTTCCATTCACGACAGTTTTGCTTTTATTTCAATTCTTCAGATTGCTTCTTATTTATTAACAAATTTATAATAAAAATTGATGAAGCAGGGATTTGAACCCGCGACCAGTCCCTGAGATGAACTCCCCTTCACCATTAAACTACCATAACTGATTGTTATTAATTTTTAAAAGTAAACATCATATTATGAGAAATATGTTAGAACTCATATCCATTCTATGTAATTATTTTTGCATTATTGTTCATGTCTTTGACGATCAATTGAAGATAATAATATTCTTAATCGATTATGAAAGTTTTTCGAACGTCTTAAGATAATATTGGTGCACCACAATATAATCAAAAGCAATAAGCGTAAAAAAACTTTAAGGTCTATTATGTTTAAGCACAAAGTACAAATAACGTGTGAGATTTAACAAAAAAAGGCATAAAAGGAGAAAAAATATAAATATATGTCTAGTCCAAGACAAATAATATAAGTATGAATGACAAATATATGAACAAATTTTTTATTTTTTTTTTATAAAGTGAAATATCAATTGTCTAGCATTCGTCTCTTCAAAAAGCTTCATTGACAAGAAAAAGTATATATTAGAAATTAGAACCGAAGCTGCACATTAAACGAGGCGAGCACTCAACACATTTTGAGTGTTGCTTCGAAGCTTATGTGCACCTTTAACAACGCTAATGCACCCACAAACTTCAAATCCTGGATTTGCCTCTCACCAACCTTCAAGAAAAATATCATCGTTGTGCGGCATATTCTTTAAGTTTTGTTCTAAAGTCGTATGATTAAATTGATTTGTCCTGTTCTTGAGATAATTCCACAAATTGAGTTTATATTGCGTCCACTAGAAATGAATTCTAAGATTCTACGGTTTATTTGTCATTTAAAGGCCAGCTTGCTACAATAGAAACGGACAAAGTTCCCACTCAATAGGAATTTTACTTGTCAAATAAATTTTTTGCTCCACACATTTGGAATATTGAGCAATACTATAATATCCTTGCATTCCATTATATGTACGAAAATAATTCCATTAAATACTGTCCTATTAGCAAAGACAAAAGAATGTGGCCTGAGATTCAATCGATCATCAATTATTATGTGGTTAAAATGAGCCTTTGTAATTTTTTCAAAAAAATTATCTGGTGTCAAAAGTTTACTAGTCTGGTTAATGTTACATAGGGTTGCACCAAGGATCGACTCTTAGTCCGTTTCTATTTGCCTTGATAATGGATGTTTTGACGCGACATATTCAAGGGGAGGTGCCTTGGTGTATGTTATTTGCAGATGATGTGGTTCTGATCAATCAGACTCGGGGTGGAGTTAATAATAAGTTTGAGGTTTTGAGACAGACGCTTGAATCTAAAAGTTTTCGATTAAGTAGAATAAAAACAAAGCATTTGGAGTGTAAGTTCAGTAATATGTCGCAAGAAAATGGAGTGGTTATGAAACTAGACTCTCAGGCCACCTAGAAGAGGGAGAGTTTCAATTATCTGGGGTCTATAATTCAGGGTAATGGTGAGATTGACGAGGATGTCACGCATCGTATTAGGGCAGAGTGGTTGAAGTGGAAACTCGCTTTGGGAGTCCTTTGTGATAAGAAGGTGCCCCCAAAGCTTAAAGGTAAGTTCTACAGAGTGGTAGTCCGGACGGCTATGCTGTATGGAGCGGAGTGTTGGCCAATTAAGAACTCCCACATCTGAAGGTGGCGGAGATGTGAATGTTGTGATGGATGTGTGGACATACCAGGAAAGATAGGGTGAGGAATGAGATTATTCGGGAGAAGGTGGGAGTTGCCTCGGTGGAGGATAAGTTGCGAGAAGTGAGGCTACGTTGGTTTGAGCATATGATGAGGAGGGGCCCTGATGCTCCAGTGCGGAGGTGTGAGACTCTGGCTATGGATGGTTTTAGACGGGATAGAGGTAGACCGAAGAAATATTGAAGGGAGGTGAGTAGGCATGATATGGAGCAATTACAGCTTACAGAGGACATGACCCTTGATAAGAATGTATGGAGGACGCAAATTAGGGTATAGGGTTAGGGGATGAGAGCTCGGCGGTAGTAACAGGGGAGTGCTCCTTTGGGTCTAGAGTTTCTAGTTTGTAGTACTGGGGTTGTAGTTTTTGGGGTTAATGGTGTTGGCTTTTTTGCATCCCGTACTAGTTTATTATGCACTTATCTATTGTGTTTGTTATACTGTTAGTTTATTTTATGTACCATACTAGTTTGTATTCGCTTACTTTTTGTATTTGTTATACTGTTATTGGTCCTTAGCTGGAGGTCTATCGAAAACAGCCTCTTTACTTCTCTTGAAGTAGTGGTATGGTCTGCGTACACTTACCCTCCCCAGACCCCATTAGGTGGGAATACATTGGGTATATTGTTGTTCAACTTTAATTTTTTAAGTGATGAAGGGGAATTCATGACCAACTAATTAATTAGTTAATAATATCTGAGCTACTTCATAGAAGAATCGAGAATATTCAAGAGTTGCAGAGAATTAAAGAAAGAACTCCAAAACAAGTGCAGTGCTCTAGAAAAAAAAGTCCATAACTATTCTAGAAGACAGATCCTTCCACCACCACCTAAATAGAGGTAATTAATTTGAGTTGTAATCATACTCAGCAAATAAGCAAGCAAAAAGTGAGTGATCAAGAATTAAATTAATGAGTAGCAAATAACCTTTTCTTTTTTAAAAAAAAAAAAAAAAAAAAAAAACTTTTTCTTTTATTTGATCTAAATTGAATTGTATCGAAGAGATTCCCAATAGACATACATATGCTACCTTTTATATTCTTCTTTTGGGAAAAATATGTTCAAGTCAAACGTTTAGATGAGAAGATATCTAGAAAAACGTTAAGTTTTCTTGCCAAATTGCACAAGAAGTTGTATTAGAACTATTTCAATGTTTTTTGATAGTGATAATTTTACTATACATTTTAAATCTTTTTTTTTATTAATATAATAAATAAAGACCCAAAAAAAGAGGATCCCTCTTGACCCAATTTTTTAACCTTTCAATGAGTGATAATTCTTGACACAATTAATATTTTTAATGAACTAATAACTAGTGTTGATAAAGTTGTATTAGAATTATCTCAACGCAGATTTGCAAAATCAAAACTTCATTATCGTAGATAAATTCTATAAAAGGAGGATCTCGAAGACTTTTAATTTTGGTTCCATAATTCAATTCGTTACATTAAATAGGATATTTTTTTAAATAATAAAGATGAATATAATAATTAAATTTAATATCTTTTGAGTATGTAAAGATGAAGAATTTATTTATTAGACCTAATCTTTACGAAAAATATTTTTAAAAGCCTATCGGCATTCATCTACTACCTGTAATTTGCAACAAAACAATACAATAATAGAGACATCAAAATAATACAATTAAATCTAATCTGTACACACAATTTTTTTTTCAAAGTCGTCCGACATTCATCTACCACCTGAAAACAATAACAAAATAATACGATAATAGAGATATCAAAATAATACAACTAAACCTAACCTTTACATAAAAAAAATTCTCAAAATCGACCAACATTTATCTATCACCTGTAAACTGCAACAAAATAATACCATAAAAGTGATATCAAAATAATACAATTAAACTTAAATTTTACACACAAAAATTTCTCAAAGCTGACCGAGATTCAGCTATGAACAGTAATCTACCACAAAATAACAAACCATTAGAGATATTACGATAATACAATTAAACCTAATCTTTTCCTAAAAAAAAATCCAAAGCCGAACCACATTCATCTAGCATATGTAAATTAAAATAAAACAATAAGGTAATAAAGATATCAAAACAACACAATTAAACCTAACTTTTACACAAGAAATTCTTCAAAGCCAACCGATATATATCTATAATATATTAAAAGTGTGAAGACCGTTTGAAAAATGATTTAAACTTTTTGCCCTTCATTAAAAGTTGTCGCTTTAGACAATTGTCTTTTCATTATTCTTCTCAAAAATTAATTATCATTTAATTAAAATAAATTATGATATTTAGCAATTTTAAATTACTTAGAATTCGACCAAAGGTTGGTAATTAGTCTAATTAGACTTTGCCACCGACATTATTTGTGAAGCTTTAGAGTTGGTTTTATGCCATAATTTCTTTGTAAAAATTTTATTATATATATGATTATCATGTATATAAATTCTAAAATTCTATTTAAGTAAATATTATGAATCAAAATTTTTCTGTGATTCTGTTTGATTTTCATTCAAGTCGTTTTCTTTTGGTTAATATAGCTTTAATATATTTATATAATTAATAATCATGGTATATTTACCTCTATTGATAATTTCTGTATTTTTTCTTTCAGTTGAAGATTTTTGATAAAAAAAATTGGATGAAATAAACATGTTGTCATCGAATAAAGTAGTTAGAACTCAGAAGAATCAAAGGTTTAATTTACCTCCCCCCCTTTTACTTTGTTAAAAAAAAATTATTTATAATTTGCTAATGTATTCTGTAAAGTAGTGTTTTTGAATATAGATAGTACGAGACATGTATAGTTCTTTATTTTTTTATTTTTTTTTTATTGTTAAGGTATGTAAACAAGCTAAAATTTGAGGTCAAGGCTATTTTTTTTCATCACTGATGTATGCATTAAAAAAAAGGTCTTCATTAAATTAAAGAAAAAAAGCTTGCATAAGCCTTATTTATTTGTACTTGATGAAGATATTAATCGTAATTACTTAGATTTCAATTAAAATATGTTTAATTTTTGGATAAGGGATTTTCTAGGCGAAAATAGTTTCCAACGTTTTATGTTGTTGTGTCGGTGATAGATGTAATTCTCTAATGAGAATTATTTTTTGTGAAAATTGTAAATAATTGACAATTTATCGATGTTTAGGTAAATGTTGAAAAAGATGAAGGATATGCTCAAATGTGCAGCCTTTGACTCTGGTACTCCTTTGAATGTTGCTATACATGTATCTTATAATAATACCTTTTTGCCTCAATTATTTGTGAATCGACTGACAAGAAAAAACTTTCTGTTAGATTCTAGGAAGAGCAAAAAGATACATGTCTTTGTTTTGAGTTTGGAATTCCTAGCAAGTAGCTTGTGAACTATTTTTGTAAGACGCTGACTGCAAGTGATACTAGCACGCATTATGAATTTTTTGTTTCTCATCCTATGTCCTGCATGCAGAGATTTTTTTTCCTTCAATGATAATTATTGATCCTGTGGTCCTGTCATTTTGACTTGACTCTAAAGTTGTTGTTTTTTTACTTCGCACTCAGAATTTCTTACAGACATCACCTGCCTAAGAACTAATTGCAAAAGATCTACATGATGTTGAATAGAAGTTTAGACATATTTTTCGAGGTAAACTCTAGATGTTGTTTTCCTTATTGTGCTCTCTGTAGCTTAACATTGTTTAAAGTATCTTCGATTGTAATCTAAAAAATGATCAGTGTTTTACCTCTTAGAGAAAAAACTAGACAGTGTCATGAATACGGCATGTGCTTCATCTTTGTTTTTCTTCTTTTATTTCTTTCATTAAGATAATTTTTAAACAATAGGTTAAGGGTTGTGACTTTGTGATATTGATATGAACTCCTTTATTTTTGTTAGAGAGCGATTTACTCTCAATATGAAATTTTCGCATAATGAAATCAAATATTCTAGACCTAATATGAATATCTATTATGATCGGACAAGAATAAGCAACATCACAAAATGAAAGAAAACAAGAACACATAGATTTTATGAGAAAATTCTTGACGAAAAAAATCACGGGTAGAGAAGGAGGAAATTCTCTATAATAGAGAAGAGCATAATGAGGAGATGAAAGTCCCATGACGTATTTAAACCGTCCAAAAAACGATCCACTAAATCGCACTTATATAATGCATGCGTACAAATAAATCCTAAGCCCAAAAATATACAGGTCCATTCGCTA
Source organism: Capsicum annuum (assembly GCF_002878395.1). Taxonomy (NCBI): domain Eukaryota; kingdom Viridiplantae; phylum Streptophyta; class Magnoliopsida; order Solanales; family Solanaceae; genus Capsicum; species Capsicum annuum. The sequence continues at coordinate 129,694,179 of NC_061112.1, read as the reverse complement.
CCACCACAGACCCCATAAAAAATCACAAACATGGACCGCACCGTGAACTTTTTAGGGCCAGATCAACAAAATTCGGGTCACAAACTCTAACAATATCGAAAGACAAATGATTTTTTTTAAACCGTTGATTTAAATGGATTGTAAATTCGTAACTTTGACAAAATCTTTCTTCACTATTGTTGTTATCAAAAATAAAATTGCAAAAAAAAAAGCTAATTTGGTAATTTGAAGTCATTTGGATGCGTAAAGTATTATGTTCATCTATACAAAAATTTTTGAAGTTTATTGCTTAGAGATTTTTCTTCTAAAGTTGCTGATCAAATTATTGAAAAATAAATGTATAGAACTTATAACTTCCTTCTTTTAGGCATTGTATATAATGAGATCATAAAACGTCATTGTAAATTGTTACTTGATTTTTATACATTTAAATATAAAAATATAATTCTTTTTTTAATTTGATATACACGTGCAACACACGTACACTAAACTAGTATATATATATATACACACACATGTTGAATTCTATTATGTTGACAAAAACTGTGGAGAAGTTGAGGGTTAGAAAATCAAGCATCTAGCAATCTAGACATGCAATCAAATTAATTTAGATGAACATCAATCATATTCTCCCAAAAGGCAAATCGGTTTGTTCTCTAGTTTAACGTACATCTCAATATTTATAGAAGTATTTCCTTAACAGAGTCTTATTTTAGGAGTATTTTTTTAATTGAATAGTAGAAATAAAAATATTAATTAATTCGCTTACCATATATTTAAGGAGTCCTCTATATTTTAGGAAGTTTAGTAAAAAGAAAAATATTAATTAATTCTCCTACTACATATTTTAGGAGCCCCATATATTTTAGGAAGTCTGATTAATATAATAAAAAAATAATTAAATAAAAAATTAAAAAATAGTGTAAAGACAGTTTGGTCTAAAGAAGAGTCTCTTAATGAAGGATAAAAAGTTCAAATCACTTTTCTAAAGGTCTTCACACTTTTAATATATTACAGAAAAAGATTATAAATATAGATTATTATTATTATTATTATTATTATTATTATTATTATTATTATTATTATATATAAATTATTATCATAGCTTATAGGTAGATATAGATTTACGGTATAAAAAAATTAAACTTAACTACTCAAAACCCCAAACCAAATTAAAGACACAATGTTAATATGTTATTGGCAAAATGTTCTTTTGGACCCCTGTAATATGACAGTTTTGTAAGTTAAATACTTTTACTTACATGTTTGTTATTTGGATCCTTGAACTCATTAAAAAATAATATTTTGCACCCTTTTACCGTTGACCTTGCCTATGTGGCATTGAAATGATGACTAGGACAAAGAGAGTGTAGTCACTCGCCTGCGGGTGCGAGTGGGGTCAATTTTTGATCAATTTTATATTAAAATAATAATAATAAATTAAAATAATATTAAAATTGAAAAAAATAATTAAAAAAAGGATCCTTTTTTTTTTCCTTCATCTTTTTTAATTTAAAAATATTTTTAAAAGTTAAAAAAAATAAAAATATTTTTTCCGTCCCCACACCCACACCCCACCCGTCCCCCCATCCCCCCCTACCCCAACACCCGTCCAGCCCTTCCCCACCCTCACCCCAGCCCGTCCCCCCTCCCCCACCCCATCAGCCCCATCCAGCCCCTCCTCACCCCACCCCAGCCCCGTCCCCACCCCCCATACCTCACCAACCTCGTCCAGCCCCTTCCAGCCCCCACACCCTACCCCAACACTCTTCCAACCCCCCTCCCCCACCACCTTCACTTTTTATTTTTTATTTTAATTTTTCCCCAATTCAATTCTTTTCATTTTTTTTTTGAATTAAAATTTAAATTTAAAATCTTTTTTTTTTTTTTGGG
>NC_061112.1:129645649-129692186 GCF_002878395.1 Capsicum annuum | reverse complement strand
TTTTTTTTAAATTAAAATTTAAATTTAAAATCTTTTTTTTTTTTTGGGATTAAAATTTAAATTTGAATTGAAAGTAAGTGATAGTGAATATTGAAAAAAATTAGTGAATTTCGCTTGAAAAAAATAAATTTTTTGTGAATTTGTTAAAGATATTCAAATTTAAAAATCAAAAATTTATTATGTTTGTATATATGAATTTATAGTTAAAAATTTAAATTAGTTGGAGAAGAATTTTAATTATTTGGAATGGATTTGATGTTTAATTTGTGAACAAAAATAAAAACATGATTATTCAAATTTTTCTACAATTATAAACTTTTCTTATTTAATTAAATTAATTTTAATATTTATTTTGTTATTTAGCATTTAAAAAATGACTTGGAATTTAACGTAATACTTTTTTTTAAAATGACGTGGCAGATGATGTGACAGACGTGACAGCTGACGTGGGGAAAGTGTGTTACACAATCAAAAAATGGTTTAAAATATTGTTTTTTATTGGGTTCAAGGATCTAGATGACAAACATGTAAGTAGAAGTATCCAACTTACAAAATCGACATAGGATCGAGAAGAGTACAAGGGTCCAGAAGAGTATTTTGCCTATATTATTTATGGTATAGAATAATTCTGAACATAAACAAATCATAGGAAGCTATATTTTACTCCTTAAATAGTTTTATTTTCTCCTATCATATAGTTTACTCAAATAGTTTTATGAAGAAAGTTATAGTTGTCATTAATTATGACGACTTCTAATATGAAAATATTTTAGCATAAATATATTTAATTAATCTTCAATTCTTAAATATTAAATATTAGAAAAAATAATGAAAAGACGATTTTGTTTAAAGCACAAACTTTTAATGAAGGACAAAAAATTTAAATCACATTTCTAAGGACCTTCACACTTTTATTATTATTATTATTATTATTATTATTATTATTATTATTATTATAAAAGTCACAATTCAAACTCAAATATTACTAGACATTTGTGGTTTTCTTGTCACCAACGTTTAGTTGGACCTTCTCTAATTTTCCTTTAAATATATATATATTTTTTAAAAAGTACCCTGAATATTAGAAACATAAATACATATATATAATTAAATTGTAATTTTCTTTTTCTAAATCGAACTATAAAATCGGGATAATTTAATCATCAAAGTTAGAAAATCCAATATACGTCTCCCTTATGTTTTCCAAAATGCATATCTGTCCTACTTTTCTTTCCACGGACAATTTTTTTTAAGACATGGGATTAAATAACTTTTTGATACATATCACGTATTTTTAATTTAAGATCATAAAATTTAAAATATTTCTTTAATTTCATAATTCTTCATCAAATTAAACTAAAAAATAAATTAAGCCGGAGTGAATATAATCTATGTCTATTTTAAAATAACGACGTGTTGGAGACGAAACTTTTGATACTACTTGATGACATTGTTAGTACTTGACCGTATCATGATTTTGACATATAATTTTGAATAATACAGCACATATATAGGCCCACCATATGATATGATATGACTAATTTTAATGACTTTATTTTGTTTCTCTTAGGTATATGCACATGGCCTTTCTTACAAATATCTGCAAAATCATAAAAGAAAAAAAAAATTGAAACTGAAAAGAGTAACCTGGTGCGAAATTGCGGATACAAATTAAAACCAATCTTGGCTTCTTCCTTTGTCTTACTTCATGAGTATACGAAAGTAATATCTCAAAAAATATTAGTAGTTGCCGTAAGGGTATGATTGAGTGAGTGGGAGGGAGACCTGGATTGAATCCACCCTGAATTCGTCATTCAACCATGAGCTCGTCGTATGAGGTTTGACTAATGCGGTTTACATCTCTTGTGTAATTGACAACTCTTATATTGTGAATAAATTACTACAAAGTGTTCAGCCGAAGGGCAGAAGTTGTGAGTTTTCCTCAAGGGTTTCAAAAAGAAACTTGTACATGTTTTGGTCCATCGATTCGATATTCAATGAAACTACGTGTGATCCAATCAAATTGTTTATGTTCATCACTCTATCTTATTATGTACATTATATAACTTTCCAGTAAATTAAATTTTTCTTTGAAAATTAGTTCAGTATAGTCGGATAATAACAGTACAGTCGAAGATATTATCACATCTTTAAATGCCAATATTGTAAATTTCATGACTATGTACCATTAACGTGCCATTACTCTTAAGTCGTAACTACCATTACGATTTAACTTTTAATAGCATTGCTGGTTTGAAATAATAAATATCTCCAATTAATTAAAAAAACTTTGTTTGAGTTTCTACACATTAATTTAATTGACGTATTTTTCGGTTCATAGTTCATATTATTACATGCATCTTACGTTATGCTAAATACTACCAATTAAGATCCAACTTTATTAATGTGATTTCAATTCAAAGACACAGCTGCCCATGAATATAGTTAAACATCTTAATCAAATCAAACTCACTAATTACTTTAGATCCCCCACCCCCCGGCCCACTCTCTGCATTTGTGTCTCCCTCTATTTTAACGAGCAAATTAATCCGCAGCAAAAGTTGGTAACAATTTTATAAATATAACTCGTATGCATAAATTTATATTATATATTTTCCAAATGATAAACTTATATATGAGGCTATGAGCTTATTCCTATTTTGCAAAGCATTATTGTCTAATTTATGTAATGGAATGTATAAACATTTGTATGTGGATTCATGGTTTAAATTTTATAGGTTTCGTACATGATTAAACTAACTAATTCTTTAAGTTATTAAGCCAAAACTATCGAATTTCGTTGAATTAATTGTTGAGATTGTATAAACTGATTGATTCGGATTGAAATAGTGACTCTTATTTGTAACCAGTTTTGAAAGGAGTCACTCCTCCCGAATTAAGCATCCTGCTTGATAATTAGTCTACCAACTCGCACAAAATCGCCCTTCATGAGCAATACTTTCATTTTTTTAATTTGTTTGTCTTGATTCAGATTACAAGAGCCAAATTAATTAATATTTAATATAAACTCATACATACAATCTATAATTCTTGTAAATAAAATTTATATATTTAAAAACTACATAAAAAATATTAAAATATTTCATTTTTTAACCATTCAAAATATTTTTAAAATATTTTTCTAAAAGTTATGACTGAAAAAAATACTACTATGTTTTAAATATTACAAATAGTGGCTAACAACGGCATGTAGCAGGGGAGTAGTATGCATGTAATTAGTTTGGTTAGATTTGAATTCAAACACCACTTGCTTAACACCTAAATTTATTGCTTTTATTTCTCTTTATTTAAAATATGCATCAATTCGTATCTTAACAAACTAGGCCAATAGCACTAGTATTTTTAATTTGAAGCAAAATGTGATTTGACAAATAAAACAAAATCTCACTAGAATCTTCCTTCTCTTTATCGCTATTTACGGACATACCGCTAATTTAAAAATAACAACATATAATTCAATAAGTGAGATTTAAGGAAAATAAAGTGCATATAAATTTTAATTTTGTTTTAGAGTAGCTAAATTTTTGACTTAAAAAAATAATGTTTTAAAAAATAATTAAGTGTAAGAAATAATAAATAGTAATAAAAATAACAATTAATAAATTGACACTAATTATAATAAAATATAATATGATAGTTGAAATACATGCAATAAAAATGGAAGGACAAGAAACTATCGTATCAATACTACAACTACTGACATGAAAGGATAACAAAATAATACACCACAATCTACTAACCTTCTATCCTAATATAAGTTCTGAATAAGTTGAGATTACATCATTTCTTATCTAATCATCTCTCCCCAATACTTTTTTTATCTCTCCGTGCTAAAAATAGAAATAATATACTCTTCATTTTAAAAAGAAAATGATCTACTTTTCTTTTTTTATCCATTTTAAAAAAATAATTTCTTCTTTTTTAGTACTCTCTGTCCCAAATTTTCTAATTTGATTTCTCATTTTACTTGTCTTTTTTCATTAATAAAGAAGAGACAAATTTTTTTTTCATGTTTTACCCTTTGTATTAATTACTTTTTTTTTTCAAATTAAAATGTAAACATCATTTAATAAGGGTACTATAATAAATTAGATATATTATTAATTATTTTTTTAATTAATATGTCATCTTAATTTGGGACAGAGGAGTAATATTTTAATTTCAAAGAATCACTTTTTTATTTTCTTAAATGAAGTCAAATTAGCCTCTCTTTTTTTTTCTTTCTAAAATAAGGTAATAAATAAAAGTAGTATAAGTAATTAAGAAAGAAAATAAAAATGAGTGGAGAATAGTTCACCGCTTACCGGCTATTGCAAGTAGTCACCACCTATAAATACACCACTCTCCTCTTCGTCTGTAACCTTACATTCACATTTTACCACCACCACAACCACCCGTCTTTGGTCCTATTTTCCCGGAAAATATTTTCCGATCGACGTCTCTTTCTATTTGAAAGCATCTTCCGTCGAATATTCGCATTTGCATGGCAGTAAGTTTTCTGAATCGGGAGGTATCTGACCTGTGCTTAGGTAAGCCGGCGTTGAAGCCAATTCCGGCGGGAGCCACCCTATCCGAGGCGTTGACGGCGTTGAAAAAGTCCGGCGAGACTCATGTAAGCGTTTGGAGCTGTGACCATTCAAGGAAGGTTCTAGAAGAAGATTCCGCGTGCATCTGTATTGGGAAGATCTGTATGGTGGATGTGATTCTATTTCTCTCTAAGGAAGAGAATTTGGTTAATCCTTCTAAGGCTCTTCAAACTCCTGTTTCCTTCATTTTGCCTGAAGGCAATTCCATAGTTAGGCATTTGGATCCCAATTCCAGGTAATAATTCAATTACTATTATTTTTATTATTATTACGTTATTCAGGTTGTTAATTGGCTCATATGGATTCTTTGATTGAATTCGCATAAATGAATTTGTGTATAATGAATAAATATTAAAGATAATGTGTGGGATACGAATATGCGGAAAAGGAAAAAAGACCCTTTTTAGCTCTCAAGATCCTAACTTTTTTTATTAGTTAGCTTTGTCTATAATGGTTTTATTTATTCTAACTCCAGATCTACTTTTTCACCTACCTTTTTGCCCTTTCTTGATTTAACTCTTTCGTTTATGTGAACAGCCTTTGGCACATTTAGAGCTCATTCAATTGAATGATTAGCTAGACATTTATTTATTATGGTTAATTTTTGTTCTTGATGATATTGGCTATTTGGCTGGCCTCAATTGGTTTGAGAATTGAGATTGAATCTCATTTATTTTGTGTTTGCTGGTACCGGTTATTGAATTATTGGGAACACAAGAAGCTATGATAATGGATCAAAGTGAGATGTATAAATGTGAGATAATATCCAATTACCCCCGAACTATACCAAAAGAGCTATCTGAAGTGTCCACGTAGGCACATGTGTCTGCCACCTACGTGCCACATAGGCATTAAGGGGGTGAAAATTCTACTTTTAATTAGTTCAAGGGTAATAGGATCCCTTTAAGTTGAGGTGTGGCATAACCCTTTTGGTATAGTTCGGGGTGGGGGGTAATTGGGTATTTTCTCTATAAATGTAATTCGAATAATCTTGGGTGCGCTGAGCATACTTATTATGATCTGCTTGATGATTGATTGTGCGGTATTATTGGCAAACTTCTCATGTGTATTTTCTTTCTTTTGTTGTTCAGCTTGCTGGAAGCAATAGATTACGTTCTTGAAGGTGCACAGAATCTGGTTATACCAATTCAAAACTACAAGAGCACCCCTTCGAGAAAAAAACTTTTGAGTAAAGCGTCCTATCTGAGTCCCGCATCATATCATAACGGAGTTGAATACTGCTGGCTAACGCAGGAAGATATTGTCCGGTTTCTTCTGAACTCCATTGGAGTCTTCTCTCCTATGCCCACTTTTTCAATTGAATCACTCAACATCATAAATCACGACATGATGACTGTTAGCTACCATGACCCTGCTATCTCTTCCTTGGACGACATTGCCCGAGCATATATTGAGCAGAGCTCAGTTGCAGTTGTTGATGAAGAAAACCGATTGATTGGTGAAATCTCTCCCTTCACCCTGGCCTACTGTGATGAGACCGTTGCAGCAGCAATCGCGACACTTTCAGCTGGTGATCTCATGACTTACATTGACTACGGTGGTCCTCCAGAGGACTTGATCGAGTTGATCAAGACGAGGCTACAAGATAAGAAACTAGGAGCAATGGTGGAGCTATTAGATGAAGAATTTTCGCTGTCTTCTTCATCATCATGTTCTGCTTCGAGTTGTTCATCAGATGATGAATTAGGCTCAAGCAAAGCTACTGTGCTAGGACGATATTCGTCAGCAAGAAGATCCGAGGCAATTACTTGTTATCCATGGAGTTCATTGGTGGCTGTGATGTTTCAAGCTCTTGCACATCGTGCTAACTCCATTTGGGTCATGGATGAAGATCATAATATGATCGGAGTTGTAACATTTCAGGGAATTCTGGAAGTCTTCAGGAGTATCGCTAATGTGAGGCGTAAACCAGAAAGGGAGAATACATCAAAGCAATAATAAACACTTTGGGCTCGTTTGGTTGGGGAACAAATTATCCTAGGATTGTTATCCACCCTTAATGTGGATAAAAATAACACTATAATTCTAGAATAACTAATCCTGAGATATATTACCCGTGATTTTATCCTAACCAAACATGGGATTCTCATTCTAAAATTAATCTCGAGACTAGTTATCCCTTATCCTTCATACCAAACGAGCCCTTGATGTTATATTTATCATGTTGATTTTTATTTTTATTTTTTATTTTTAAAAAACTGGGGACTATGTTTTGCATAAATTCTGCTTACGTTATTTTTTTTTTTGTAAAATGGGACTATGTTTGCGTAACTTTTGCTTACATTATTTTTTTTTTTGGTAAAATGGGACTATGTTTGCATAACTTTTGCCTTAATGAACAGAAGGCTTATCGGTGGTGATTGAAAACCATTTTTGTTTGAACAAACTATCAAGTATTATTTATCTCTTTCCTCTTTAGGAAAAAATCTGTACTAAAAGAAAAAAATCGAAAATTGTGTGGACTATAACTTTTCAATCAATTATCTAGAAGCTCGCAGTTTTTTCCGGCAGATAAATTATATTCTGAGAATGGCGAGATCAATGAAGGTCTTTTTCTGGAGTATATTGCTATGAAATTACACAGCTATTTTGATCATGAGAGAATTTTCTGTCACAACAGTTTCTTAGAGCTAAATATTATATCAAACTTATCAAAATAAATGAACGATAAGAAGAATTTTCTTATTACAATTTCTTAATGCCAAAACCACCCAAAAGGAAATTTCTTTTAAGTAACCTAAAGAACTTGATAACTTACTAATTAGAGTAGTTTAATTGTGTTGCATTAAAAATATCACACTTCCTAGTTAAGGATGATGAATTGGCCAAAATAACATCACCAGCAAAACGAAATAGAAAAAAAAACAAACAAAAAAAAAACAATCCTCCAACAACATAGGGTGTGGTCTATCAATTGCCATTGGTGAAAATCACGAAAGGTCAGAGTTCAAATCCCAGATTAGAAGACGCCAGTGATTTGTTTCCAATTCACCTATGTTTTGGTAGACCGAGTTAACTGGTATATTCAACTGGCTCGGATACAGCCACAATAAATTTTAAAAAATGATGAAAGACTAAAAAAATAACCATCTTTAGCATGTTATGAATGATGTCAAGTCACCAGATATAATTCCAGTTTCAGTTACATTGAGTTTTGGAAGATGAGTCATACAATACAAGTGCTTAATGCCAGCTTGATGATCAAAAACCAGCAAGTGACCAAATAACATGTTTTCAGGACTCTCTGTCTCTGTGTGTGTGTGTGTGTCATGTTGGTTGGCTTTAATCAAGGAAATCCATAATAAAATACAAGTTCCCAATCAGATTTTATTCCTTGACAATATGTAAAAATGAGTTAGTTTTGATTTCCAACTTAGCAAGTACCAGTTACTTTTAGTCATCAACCTGTAGTGATACCGGTAACTATGTTAGTGATGAATGCTGAAATAAAAGACAAGTGAACACAATTATGCAAAAGAATTGCCACAAAACTGTGTAAACATAGCTGCTAATGGCACTACTACCTCAAAATTGAAGTTTGTAGTTGTGGCCAGCAGATATATGAAAAATTAAAATGATTAGCAGAATATGCAAAGTTTTCTTTTCCAACTTTCGATAAAATTGGAGTAAAACAACGTAGAATTGACTAAGATAGCTTGAACTTCCTTCGGATTTTATCTATTATTTGACAGATGAATGAGAAATTTGTATTTAGTAAGCAACAACATTTGAGGAAAAGAATTAGCTCCCTGCTTATTATCTCAACCAACACGGTGATGATAAATATGTAAGCTTTGTTTATGCGGGCTTAATATTATCAAATGGTGAAAAAGAAGGAAAAGTAAAATGCATTGTATGACTATCTATACCAGTACTTGAGCTCAGATATGCAGGACGACAAGGCCTTTTGTGCTTGAAGGTTATCGGAGTCCATATGAAGGGCATCTTTATATAGCCTTTGTGCCTGTTGCAATAACTTCACCTTCTCTCTACTTGTTCTAGGCCGTAGGCGAGATCTGTGTTGCAATGCTGTGGCCCATCTGAAAAGAGCTGTACGAAGAAAATTTGTCTTAAGCCCACATGTTGAGTAATTCAAAATAGAATTCTTTTATTTTCCTTATTTGCGAAATTAACTCCATATAAATGATGCTGATGCTACTCATCCATTAAAGCCCAGCTATAGAATGACCAGCTCAATACTTTTTACCATAAAACAGTGAGCGGCATGAATGCGAGGAAGGGGGAGGGGGGGATAGGGGATATTTGCTTTCCACGCATTCTTCCTAGTTCATTTTTTATTCTCCTACTTCAAGTTCACCAAAGATAACACATCAGTTTTACAAGTTCTTCTTCTAGCAAAGCAGAAGGGGGCTAGAAAGGAAGATTGAAAAGATCATGCAATGGTTGCTGATCAATCAAATGGGCATTATCAGCTGGCCTCGAGATGACACCAGCTTGCTCCTTTCATTAGTTAATAGTCAAAACGTTAGGAACTTATGACAAAAGAAGTGGGAGGGAAAGCTCCTTTATTACTTGCAGCTCCACCGCAAAAGAGGGAAAACGAATAAAAGAGTTTAAAAAATGGTTACTGCTGGAATGATCATAGCCCAGAATTCTCAACAGTTATGGTAAACTACTTCTTCATACTTTCCTCAATAATATATAAAGAAATATAAGAAAGACATCCATGGATTAGTACACATAAAAGACATTAAATCACAGTACAGAAGAATAGTTACTATTTCTCATACCATCAGGTGCATAAACATTGCCTCTGGACATCATTGCATCAAACTTATCAATTGCAGCCAAGAAAACTTTGTCGGCATCACGGGCAGCACCCTGGAATTAGACAGAACAACTGTAACTGCGAAAGGGTAGAAGAAGTTTCCAAACAATCTAGTAGCTTTAGAGAGATAAGAAAACTCAAGCAATGCTATTTGAAATTGGTCCATAATATGAGATATTAATCGCAGTTCACAACTTTCAGTTCAAACCACCAGAAGAAAGAAAATTAATGAAAGTAAACCTAGTAATCTCAAGGAAGATGCTTACAGGTCCGATGTCTGCAATCAACTGCCCACGCAATGAGAGAGCTATCCCCCAATTATACAAGGCTCTCACATCATTCCCATCAATCGACAAGGCCAACCTATACTGCCTTCCTGCGTTAATAAGTAGATCTTCACACTCTTCACAGACATTTACAAGATAAGATGTAATTTTATCTTCCCTTGGAACCTTATCATCTAGTCCATCACGTATTTTAGGCCTTTTATTCACTGGTACAGCATCAGATAGTAAAGCTCTCAAATCGCGACTGATCCTTAACTTAAGTTCTCCATGAAGAAGGTAAGTGTTTCCCAACTGTCCCACAGCCAATAAACTCATGGGCCGGATACCTATAGCTTTTGAGAGCAATATGGCAGACTCGTAAAAGGCGTTCTCAGCATGCTTGTCACCGGCTTGCCTCCTTAAACAGTCCTTTGCTTCTTTTACTAGAAAATTAGCCTCAGTAAGGTACTTATTAAATTGCAAATCAATGGAACCTGCTGAAGATGGAGAGGGACTAAATTCAAATTCATTTGAGGCCTCATCTCTAACCATGGACGGTTCCTTTTCATAATTTCTCATCTCATCTCCAAGAAAATGCTTGTAAGTCTCTTCATCATTTTCTTTTCCACCAAAATGGCTACTTATTCCTTCCAAGTTCTCCACCTCCTTTTCATGTAATGAAGATGCTTCAGTGACACTAAAATCCATAGAATCAACTAAACCATCATCAGATGCCCAAGATTCAAATTCACTAATATTACTCATTCTATGAGATACCTGTTGGTTCCTCATAAATTGTACTCTTCTTGTCTGATAACTATATTCCTCTCTGTTGAAAACTGATTTAACAGTGTTACCATCCATCTCGGGGAAGTTGATATTTCCATCAGAAACTCCATTCGTTCTGCTGGCCTTCCCAAATGTCTCACCCACTCTGTCTTGTCTAACGCCGTCTAGATTCATATCAAAATTTAAACGCCTTTCTTTAGTATCAGAACTCAAGATATTCCCTTCCTTAGACACATTCATCTTTGTGTCGATCAACTCACTCTCATCATTTTCTTTCATTTTACTAGACTTCAAATCCGACTTTGTGTGAAACAAACCTGCAGCAATCTGAGAGAAGTCGAAGCCATATTTGCCCGGCTCCTTTTTCCTCTTACTCGACTTTTGACCAACTCTTCTTTCCATTTCTTGGCTCTCAATTGACAAACTTTCAATACAACCTTCTATAACCTTTCTAGCATTGACAGCACAAAAATTCATAGATTCCAAACTCTTCCCAAAACTGTGCAAATCATCCACAGTAATTTGATTACACTCAATACCTTGCCTAACACCCTTCTTCAAATTACCAATCTCCACTTCAACCCCATCAAGAAAACCCACCAAACTCCTTAGTTTCTCATTAAAATCTTTAAAAGTCTGATCTTGATGCAATCTCTTAACATTACCATCTACGCTCATTTTACCACCACCATTAAAAACCCCAATAAAAAACCCAACTGCAAAAACAATAACACAACCTGGAATTGCTATAATTGAGGAAACTTTCACCCTTGAAATAGCCAAAGCACAAACAAACCCCAATAGGTACACAAAAACAAACTTTTTATCATTAATTCCTAGTTTATTAAGAAAACTGCTAAGCTGATTGGACTCACCAGGGTTAATTGGATCACCAATGAAACTTGGGTCATCCCAACCACCACAAGATAATGACTCATAAGCTGTAACAGAGCATAAAGTTAGTGTCTTGGAAGTAAAGGGAGATTTTCTTGGAAATGGATGAATGTGATGTGGGGTTTTCTTGGAAAGTGGTGGAAAGTGAAAGAGAAAATTTTGAGGTGAAAATTGAGGGAAAATCTGAATATTGAATCTTTTAGTGATAAGGGTATTCATTGTAGCATTGATTTAATTGAAGATTATTATGATAAAAATATGATCTTTGTGGTTTTTCTCAGCTGAAAGATGAAGGACCTGAACTGAGTTTTTGGTGGCATTGCCTTGTTTCTGGGGGTGAAGGGCATTTTTGTGAATAAGATAGTGAGATGGGGGTATTTATGTCTACCAAAGTATCAATTTTTACCAAAACTTATTTGTTGCTTCATTTTTTATTTTTATTTTTAATTTGTTAAACCCCTCCTCTCATCTTTTCTCATTCATAGGAGAGAATTTTACAATATCACTCCTATAAAATATAAGTTATATAAAAATTGGTAAATAAATACTATTTAATATCAAAGTAAAATAGATGCAATGTTATAAATTATTTCTTGATTTTTAGAACTAAACAAGTAAAGTTGAATTACTATTTCTAACATACTTAATAAGTATGTGTTACTTTCCTTTTTTGTTTGCTTAAAAAAAAAATTACTTTCTTAGTTTTTACAACTCTTTATTTCAATATTCACATGACATATTTAAGATCACGTAATTAAAAAACATTTTAATACATTGTATATTTTTAGTTTAAAATCACAAGATTCAAAAATTTCTCTACTTTCTTATGAATGTAGTCAATCAAATTAAGACAAATAAATTAAAGAGAGGAGATTTACATCTGTTGAAACACAAGTACTTTTTGTAAATAGAGGAGATTTACATCTGTTGAAAATTAAGTATGTTTTAAATTTTAATGAAAAATTTTGATTTCGAGTTTTGAGATGTAAAATTTTCCGCCACGAATTCGAACGAAAGACAAATCCCTGAATCCTGACTCTATACGGAGCAGTAGGCCCGTACTAGTTGAGAAACTAACTAGATGTTGCTGCTGTTTGACAATGGTAGAGCCCAAGTCACACGGGCTTTGAGTAAGGCCCAACTAGTAAGGCCCAGTCCAATAGTTCTTGGTAAAACATAAAGGCCCATGTATTTTAATGTAAAAGGTTGTTAAATGTATTAATAGTCTATTTATGTCACTATTCTTAACATGATACAGGCTACAGCAATGTTCTGAGAGTCACTTAGCCTCATAATTATTTTTTAAAAAAATATGTTTTGTGGTTGATCGTATCAATTAAGATCAAAATGTAATTCGTTAGATCATTCTACGTTGTTGAATTCTCTTATCAACTGCACGAATATTAAAACGGAAAAGAAAAATGATATGACGAAATAGAAAATATCTCGATAAGATGGAAAGCTATATGTAAATAATTATTTTCGAGCCTAATAATCCATATTAATTTTACCAAGCCATAAGGTTAAATAGGAAAAATTTGACAAACGCTAGTATGTATACTACATATAAAAATTGTTGTGTTCTTCAACGACACCACCAAAAATTATACAAATACACAACTTATGTTTTCAATATTACAAAAAATCTCAACTCCCTAAAAATATTACAAAAATCTCAACATATACATAGAATGTTATGTATATGTCGGTTATGTTATATATATTAATAGGGAGAAAGAGTAAAGTAATTAAAAAAATAGGAGAAAGTATAATTACTTTCAAAAGGGTTGGTATCTATGTTATTTATACAAATTTAAAATATTATTTTATGACCACTGAATTGGCCCATTGAAGTTGAAACGTAGATAGTAATTGAAATATTGAACTATTTCTGGAATAAATTCGATTGTTCTTTTTGGACACTTTTTTAACTTTATTAGGCGTTGGATTTTGATTGGCAAAGGGCTCCAAAAAGATTAAATCAAAAGTCAATTTTTTTGAACAAGCCATTTGATTAATTGAAAACAAATTTGAATGATTACCTCTTCAATTTTACTCAAATGTTCCAATCTCATGAATACTAGTAGCACAGTTAAAGATCTCTTCTTCTTTTTCTTTTCTTTTTTCAAGAAAATTAATTGTA
The DNA here is from genome assembly GCF_002878395.1 of Capsicum annuum. Classification (NCBI taxonomy): domain Eukaryota; kingdom Viridiplantae; phylum Streptophyta; class Magnoliopsida; order Solanales; family Solanaceae; genus Capsicum; species Capsicum annuum. Next base: position 129,678,677 of record NC_061112.1, on the reverse strand, counting down.
TAAATTGAGTGTGTAAAAGAAAATAATTATACTAAATTTAGTTGTTGTAAGCTTTTACCATGTCATGCAGGTTAATTATGTCATGTTTACTGTGATAATTATATGAAATCGATTTAAATGAGCTGATATATATATATATATATATTCACACACGCTTCTTAATCCTTATGTAGCAATGAAAGATATGTGTTTCTACGTTGTATGGAGCGGAGAGTTGGTCAGTTAAAAACTCTCACATCCAAAAGTTAAAGGTGACAGAGATGAGAATGTTGTGATGGATGTGTGGGCATACCAGGAAAGATAGGGTGAGGAATGAAATTATTCAGGAGAAGGTGAGAGTTGCCTCGGTGGAGGACAAGATGCGAGAAGTGAGGTTACGTTGGTTCGGGCAAGTGATGAGGAGGGGCTCTGATGCTCCAGTGCGGATGTGTGAGACACTGGCTATGAATGGTTTTAGGTGGGGTAGAGGTAGACCGAAGAAATATTGGAAGGAGGTGATTAGGCATGACATGAAAAAGTTACACCTTACGGAGGACATGACCCTTGATAGGAAGGTGTGGGGGACGCGGATTAGGATAGAGGATTAGGGGGTAAGAGTACGTCGGTAATAGTAGGGGAACGTTCTTTTGTGTCTGGAGTTTCTTGTTTGTAAATCTTTCCTTTTTAATACCATAGCTCTTTTAAATCTTTCTAAAGTTATAAAAGCTAAATTAGAAGTCTATTTTACTTCTCCACTTATGAATATCTAATTCTATTTTTAATTTATCACACTTATGTAATTTAATGAGGTGAAAATATATATAAATTAAATATAATCGAGCAAAGAAAGCTGATGTTTAAACACATCTCATGTCTCTGTTGATTTAATGTAACCACCTTGTGCAGTAAGTTTTTACTTTGTTACCTCATTTCCCAAGCAAATTAAACATGGCAAAAATTAAATATGCTCAAACTTAAAGGAATCAAATTAAAATATTGAGAAAGTAGAAATACCTTAATGAAATAGGACAATGAGTATTGAAGCATTGAGTTTTTTTCTTTTTTCTTTTTTTTGTTGAAAGAATAAAACCCCAAATAATCAATCCTTATTTAAATTCCAACAAGAGGACAATGGTTTCCAATAGTTAGCAGTTTTATTAAAAACAACTAGCAAAGGAGAATTTGACAAGGAAAAATTATTGAAAGTGGATATTATTAAATTATCATAAAAACTGTTGTGTGATATTTTAAGATACAGACAATTGCATTCATGTCCTTATCCTTATTTGATTGCATGGTTTGAGATAGTGATATTAAATGAACCACTCGAGTTGTCATGGTGGTTCAGCGTCATATTCCTTAAGTAAAAGGTTGGAGGTTCGATCCTCGCTTCTGACGAATGGAGCAAACTCTGTGGCCAGTTTTCTATCGTTTAGTGTGCTGACAGAAGAACGAAGAATTAATCTTACGGCTGCCGGCTGTGAAAATACCTTGGAAAAGAAAAAAGATATTAAATGATAAAAAGATAATGTTTTTTTCTTATAAATTATTATATGGTTTGCCTATTGATTTTGACAGCAAACCCCACAATATATATACCCCTATCATGAAGCTTCATTATCTTTTTTTTTTTTTATCATGACCCACCATTTATAATATCTCTTTTCCTAGCTTTCATCTCCCAATAATCAATTCATTCACAATTTTCCTGTGCATTCTTAAAAAGAAAAAAAAAATGGGGTAAAGAATGCTTTACTGCTAAAATGAGTTTTTTATTGCAAATCCGGATAAATTGAGTTTAAAAATAAGTAAAGAATATTGAATGAAAAATTAAGAAGTTGGTAAAAAAAAAAATAAGTATAGAATATTGAATTTTACACAACTCTTAAGAAAAAATAGTATTTTACCACGATACTCTATTAATTAGATCTTGACTAATAATTTTAGAAATATGTCATTAATGCGGAGAGTAAAATAAGGAAAAAATGGCTTCAATTAATTACTTTAGATCGTCTTTTTGTTAGAAAAAAAAAATTGCTGCTAGAAATTAATATGATATGATTATTAGGATATTTCAATTTCCTATTCAAAGTTTTCAAGTTTAATAGTAGAAATGAAATCAATAGATATATAGTGTCTTTCCCTTCCCTTCTTAAGAAATAGGTCCTCTTATACTAACTTAAATTAGTTAAGTCATGATGTTTCTTATATCAACTGAATAAAGGAAAATATTGCTATTTTCTTTCTCACTGGTGGTATTTTTAATATTATTGACTTTCTTAGGAAGAAAAAAATAGAGAGATCACTATTTACATTATTCTCAAACTCAAAAATTTCTTCATAATGAATTTGAATTTCCTAGAAAATTATATCTTTCGAACTCTTTTTGAAATATATTTTTCAACCAGATTGTAACAGATAATTCTGGTCTTTCATCAGTTGACTCGGTGTCTATTCCATTAATAGTATAATAATATTGTCTTTTGAAAAAAGAAAATTAATAAATGGAAGACATAATTAGATGACAAAAAAATGAAGTCAGGATTTCTAATGATATAAAAAATTTCCAAGAAAGTTAAAATTATATTCTAGAAGGCTAGCAGCATAATTTAGACTTAATACATGTAAGTTGGTCTTTAAATGATCTTTACCAACCACTGGCCCCATGTTTTTTTTGTTTTTTTTTTTAACTTAACAAAATTTCAAAAAGGGATTATAACAAGTCTGAGAATACCTTAAAGTGTAACTCCATCATTTTCTCATACCTAACTTGTAATTTATTTAGTTATGTTGCATATTTCCAAAAACTAAATTGATGGAACAAAATAAAATATTTTTTTTCATAGATGCGATCACTTCATATCTGCTTAAATTTAGTGACTAAAATTATTCAATATTGATACTCTCTTGGGAAAAATGTTAGTAGTATATATCTATCAAACACAAATAAGATAAGTGTGATCAACTAATTAACTCTATCAAGTTGTCACAAAAAGAAAATAAGAAAGAAATAGAGATAAATTGACATATGGGTAAGTGTATTACTATTTTTTTTTCTAAGAAATCTTAAATTGTTATAAATGTAATGTCTGCTTTGTCATATATATATGAATACCTACTTACCATATTGTGTATGTCTATTTATGGAAAAATTACAAACCCAAGGTTAGTTTTCTCCTATAAATAAAGGGATTTTTCCTCATTATAATTCATCCCTCAAGAGAAGAAATAAGAATTACTCTCTCTATTCTCTCTACTCTTCTTTTTTATTCCTTATTATTTTATAACACGTTATTAGCACGAGACTCTGAAAAACAATGTGAGATTATAAATCTAAAGGTAATTTCAATGTTAGTAATTCCTTATATTATCTGTCTTTTGCTACTACTAATATAAATATTGTTGGATTTGAGGAAAAATAATTAGTTTGGAATCATTTATGTTTTAAATTTATTCCTCAAGAACAATATTATCAAAAGGGATGATAATATGTTGGGTTCAAGTCCCTATGCCTAAGATGCCTTTATATGGGTGAGACATTGAGTTTGAATCTTAATGCGCCATATTGATGATATTATGATGGTTAAGGCAAAATAATGTGTTTTTGATGAAAAGTCATGAAACTTGTTTATTGAATATGCTTCAATCCATGAAGTTGAATGTGGTAGCAATATATGATAAATGCCTCGATTTACTCCTGAAGTAGCAATATCATAAAAGAGGTTACAAGCTATCAGAATTTGACAGGCTGAAGACACAATTATATTTCATTCCTGGGGAATGAAAAACTTATTAATGCAAACGTGCACTTGATTGTGATGGTATTACAACTCACCTCCGAATAAGTCTGCTTCTAAAGTAGTAAATCTGAAATTTATTCATGTAATAATAAATCTGAAATTTACTGAAGAAAAAAAATACATGTCCTGATAAACTTGGAGTTTACTACTATAAATAAGTTCATAAGTTGACATGAACGATTATGACATCTCGAGGATGTGCATGTTGAGTATTAGACATGTATTGAAAAAATAGAAGATTCTTCAAGAATTATTTATGTCACTTATTCTCATGATAAATTGGTTGGACCAACTAATGTTGGGATTGGATCCCTAAAATCTGAAAAGTATAAAAGGTGAATATGGGCCCGTTCACCAGTCATGTGATCTATTAAGATGCATTAATATAAGATGATCACATATGCGTTTATGGTCAACCTGCAGTTTGACATTCATAAAGTTGCTTGCTCAATAAAATTGAGTTAAGAGCATAACTTTCAAATTTTGCAATCAAGACAAATCATCTTGATGATCATGGTTTAGCATCGAATGCCTTCAATAAATAGTTAAACTATTGAGAACAAAAGTTTCATATGTTGGTTTGAAATATTATATACAAAAGTATTTGTATGCATCAAACCATTAAATTATGATTAATTTTCCCTCAAAGTTGGTTCTAAGTCAGGAATCACACGCTGTTCATCTAATAGTTAATGTGCGGTATACGATTAATAAATATACCATGATGCACAAAGATGGATTCCTCAAAGAAAAAGTAGGATGTATGTTAGTTTTCCTAACATGAGGGGGAGATTATAAGCAGGTAAGAAATATGTTAGAAATTATCACCAGATCCTCATTCAAAAGATAATTCAAGTCAAATGCCGAAAGCATCTCATATTTAAGCTGCAAGTGCTCTTATTTTGTGTCCCTAAAGAACAAAGTCTATGCATGCGTGAAGCGTGGTAGACCAATCGGTTTCAAATAAAATAATCCTTGAAAAGGATAAGAAGCAAACAATCATAGAGGTTCCGGTGCCTGAAAATAATAAAGTGATGAGATCTCAAAATATTATGTCGCATTGTGAACCGATACAAAATGATATATCATCGATGATATCTTTGATACAATATTAGCGCAATATTGTGAAGGATTATGAGGATCCAAATTCTACGTTTATTTAAGCATGCTGACGTAGAGACATTTATCAAGTGACATGAAATGATGCATCTTGGTAAGCGTAAAACTTATTTGATTTGCAATCCAGACACTTGAAGATGTCAATCACAAAGTGTTGAATATTGTCACTTGACAAAATTTACACGAAAACGTGTTTAAGGATTCAAAATGTTTGAAGCATATAAAAGTTTTTGGAAAACTTATTTATAATTCTTATATTGTATAAACTTATAGCTTGAAAATTGTTGGAACTCTTGGAGAGTTATCAAAGCAATAGATTATTTGCTGACATGAGAAATACATCGAATTGAATTGGTTATGAAGTACCGTATCTTAGTAAAATTGATGTACTAATGTATCTTGCAAATACTATAAGGCCTGATATAGCCCTTTCGGTTAATTTGTTAGCAAGATTGCAGTCCCGATCTTACTGGTTATGCTGATGCTGGGTACTTATCTGATCCGCATAAAGCTCGATCTCAAATAGGCTATGTGTTCATATGTGGAGGTACTGCCATATCTTGGAGATCAACAAAGCAGTTTATCGTAGCCACTTCATCGAATCACGTTGAGATTATAGCTATTCATGAAGTAAGCCAAGAGTGTGTGGTTGAGGTCCATAATATATCTCATTCGAGAAAAAGGTCACTTGAAATGTGATAAAGTACCCACGATTTTATATGAAGATAATACAGTATGCATAACACAACTTAAATGAGGATTCATAAAAGGAGATATAACGAAGCACATTTCGTCAAAGCTTTTCTATACACATGAGCTCCAAAAGAATGGTGATATTAATGTGCAACAGATTCGTTCAAGTAACAATGTGACTGATCTATTTACCAAGTCTCTTCGAACTACAACTTTCAAGAAGATAGTGCACAAGATCGGGATGCAAAAGTTCATTGATGTTCTCATCAGGGGGAGCAAATACGTGCTGTACTTTTTTTCTCTTTCAAGGTTTTGTCCCCTCGGATTTTCCTTATAAGTTTTTTAATGAGGTAGCATATATGCATATTATCTAGGCATAGTACATAAATATGACCTTAAACTTGACACTAAATTATAACTTTGATCTTAAACTTTGATAATGCACAAATAGGACCTTTAACTATTCAAAACCTGAACAAATATGACCTCCGATTTTGCAACCCCATGCGTGACTTGGAGGGATGTCATATTTGTGCAGTTTTGAATAGTTAAAGGTCATATTTGTGCATTGTCAAAATTTTACTTTTTGTGTTAAAACGACATCATTTTTATTATTATTATTATTTTATTTTTTATTTTTTTATTTATTTCTATAATAGCAGCACCTAACTTTTTTTTAATTAAAAAAATAAAGCCACTAGCAAGGATCGAACCCGCGCAGTAGGCTGAAGGAAACGCCCAAAAAGAGCAAATAACACCACTGAACTATCTAAGTGTCTTGTTTCATGTGGTTCAACATTAATATACGTACATAAATATAGATTTTCTACCTTATATATACAACGTAATTTTTTTATCGAGGGGGGTCGGGTGAACACCATGGCAACCACGTAGGTCCGCCCCTGCGCTAATTTAATAACGTTTTGATAACGTTAATTTAATACTAACATTTTAATAACGTTAATTTAATATACTACTATTACTATCCTTAATAAAGTTTTATTAAAACTATAATTTTTTTTATTATTAGTATAGTTTCATCTTTAATTATATATTTAAATAAATTATATTTAGATATATTATATAACATAAATTTGCCCTTTGCTTTATAATATATATATATATACCCGTGCGATTTTTTCGTATGAGGCTAACTACCTAATTAATAAATCTTCAATATTATTTTTTTCCGCAATGACAAAAGAAATTAGATGCCATTTTTATCTTTGAGCCAAAAATAATGAAAAAATAATAGTGAAAAGTCATTTAAAGGTCATATTTGTGCGGTTTGGAATAGTTAAATGTCATATTTGTGCACTGTCAAAGTTTAAGATCAAAGTTATAATTTAGTGTCAAGTTTAGGGTCATATTTATGTATTATGCCCTTAGATTGTAAGTTGGATGCGCGCACTGTCAAAGTTATAATTTGGTATAAAGTTTAGAGTCATATTTATATATTATGCCTACTATCTATCAATTAGAAATTCAAGGGAGTGTTATAAATGTACCATGAATGTTACTTTATCATATATCTGAATGCCTACTTACCATATATTGTGTATGTCTATTTATGAAAAAGTTACAAACCCCATTAGTTTTCCCCAATAAATAAAGTGTTTTCGCTCATTGTAATTTATCCCTAAAAAAGAAATAAGAATTACTATCTCTATACTCTCTACTCTTTTTTTTTATTCTTTATTATTTTATAACATAAATCTCATTTTTAAGTGATAGTCTATGAGATTTATAGGGGCTAATTGATGATACTATTAACATCGATAACAATATTTAGTTCAGCTTGTGATTTATTTCAAAATCTTTTTAAGAGTTCGATGAAGTTTTCAAAGATATTATGTATACTTGGTATTTTTTTAAAGATAATTAAAAAAAAAAAAAAGTATTTCTAAAGTCTTATGACTTAAGACTAATATAATACAGCTTTCGGCTTAGTATTTTTTGTCGTTGGGATTTATGATTGGACCAGCAGTTGTAATTTATAAGTATATGTAATCTCGTTATTATACAATAATTCAACAATTTTAGTACTCAGTACGTCTTAGTTCAGTTACTCCCTCCGTTTCGAATTAGATGGCCTTTTCAACCTTGGCATACCCATTAAGAAATCCAATAATTAGGAGTATATTTTACCTTTTTACCCTTCTTAACATTGTAAGACTCAATAATTAATTAAATATGAAAAATTGTAGCATATGCATGCATGGATTGAAAATCTTATATGAATACTAGTAGTATTCCTTGAAAAGAAGAAAAAAAAGTCAAGTTTCATAAAGTTTGTATTGAAAATATAAGTGTTATTTTCAAAAATTTCAAAAAGTGTAATTATATTTAATACCTATTAAGAGTAGAATGAAAAGAATTTGTGTAAAATAGTCTTGATTTGATAAGTTGGACAAGTAAATTGAAACAAATTTTTTTAGAAAGGGGACCAACTAATTCAAAACGGAGGGAGTAGCTCGTAGGTAACTTAGGTTGGATGCAGTGGCGGAGCCAGACTTTTGATTAATGGTGTTTATATTTTTCCTTGGGCAAAGAACTATTTTAAAAAAATAAAAAATAAAGCACTGCTGCACCTGCCAAAATTTAAATCCGGATTGTTGATGCGAAAATGCACACTCTTGACCACTGGACTATATTTTTCTAGCTTGTCAAGGGTGTGCAACAACATGTATATAATCATAAATATTTATATTTAACCTATAGATTCGAAAAAAATTTCCAACAAAGAATGTTCATTTGATCATGTTTCGTGGCTCCGCCACTGGTTGGATGTCGATCACGTTCCACCCAATTTAGAGACATGACATTTACGTGGCAAATACAAGGGTCAAAACATTTACTAATTTTTATTTGAATTCAAATATTTAAAAGTTAATAAGGAAAATTTTGTCAAAAAGGAATATCTTCAACTCCCTTGATTAGTGATGTTATACCTAAACTGAAAAAAAAAAATACATGCAACAACAACAACAAACCGAGTATATCACGCTTAATCACTTCTCTCCAGTATTTTTTCGGTCTACCCCTAACCCACTTGAAACCTTCTAAGGCCAACCTCTCACACCTACGAACTGGGGCATCTGTACCCCTCCTCATCACATGACCAAACCATCTCAACCTCACTTCCCACATTTTTCCCTTCACAGATACCACTCTCACTTCTCCCGAATAATATCATTCCTAACCCTGTCAGCCCTTGTGAAACCACACATCCAACGCCCAACATCCTCATTTCCGCCACTTTCAACTTCTGAATATGAGAATTCTTAACCGGCCAACACTCCGCTCCATACAACATAGAAGGTCGGCTTGCAATTATATAGAATTTGCCTTTTAACTTGTGGGGCACCTTTTTATCGCATAAAATACCTGAAGCGAGCCTCCATTTCATCCAACCAGTCCCAATACGGTGAGAGACATCCTCATCTATCTCTTTATTCCCCTGAATCATAGACCCGAGATACTTAAAACTATCCCTCTTGCAAACCACCTGAAAATCCAACTTCACTACCACCTTTTCCTCAGGCCTCGAGTCACTAAACTTGCATTCCAAGTACTCTATTTTGCGCCTGTTCAACCGGAAACCTTTAGACTCCAAGGTTTGTCTCCAAATCTCCAGCTTATCATTAACCCCTTGTCGCGACTCATCAATCAAAACTATATCATCCGCGAAAAAATACACCAAGCCTTGTATATTCCGCGTCAACACATCCATCACTAAAGCGAATAAAAACGAACTAAGAGTTGATCCCTGGTGCAACACTGGTAAGACTGAAAAATGTTCAGAATCTCCTCCCACAGTCCTTATCCAATTCTTCACCCCCTCATACATGTCCTTAATCGCTCTGATATACGCCACCGGGACCCCTCTGGCCTCCAAGTATCTCTGAAGAACCTCCCTAGGAACCTTGTCATACGCCTTTTTCAAGACAATAAACACCATGTGAAGATCCCTCTTCCTCTCTCTATACTGCTCTACCAGTCTCCGCACAAAATGAATTGCCTCAGTCGTGGAGGGACCAGGCATAAAACCAAATTGATTCTCTGAAATAGGCATAATCTTTCTCAACCTCCGCTCTACCATCCTCTCCCAAATCTTCATCGTGTGACTCAACAACTTAATACCCCGGTAGTTATTGCAACTCTGAATGTCACCCTTGTTTTTATATAAGGGAATCATCGCGCTCCATCTCCACGCCTTAGGCATTTTTGCTGACTTGAAAATATTGTTAAACAAGTTGGTCAGTCACCTTAATCCTGCCCCGCCAAAAAACTTCCAAATATCCATCGGAATCTCATCGGGCCCCGTCGCCCTGCCACTTCGCATCTTGCGAATAGCCTCACTGACCTTCTCTATCTTAAAACGTCGATAAAAGCCAAAGTCACAACACTCCCCGAAGAGCTCCAACTCCCCTAACACAAATACATGGAATAAAAAAAACAAAAAACTAAAAGTATATTATTCTTTATAGACTAAAATGGAAATATGTCACACATAATGAAACCAAACTTTTTGTTTCTTAGTAGCAGGATGACTAGTTTTACGCTAATCCATCTTTTTATGTCTGATTTATAGGAGAAAAATATGTTGGTGCAAGTGAAATTTGCTATATTTTTGGAGATCCCAAAAGAATGGATCCCAACTTCCACTTCCACTCATTGCAATTTGCAAGTCATAAGAAACTGTGTTGAGTTCGAAACTGAGAATGAGTTTAAAATTTATAATTTATAAGTTATAGAAGCGATAAATCGAATGATAAATAAAATTATTCTAAAAAAGTATAGTATTATTGATAGATTTGGTCAATTAAAAACTATTAAAAAGAAAACTTCCTCCTGAACAAAACTGTTTAAAGGCGAAAATCTCCTAAAATGTTAAAAGACTAGATTATGGACGTTATTTCTTGTGTTGGGATGAGAAGTGGGGGAGTTCCAAAACTTTCGCTTCAAACAACAAATAAACTAAATATGACAGAGTTCTATAATTTTTTTTTAGAAAAACTAAATTAATTATGCCATTGCTTTTATTTTTGTATTGACGTGAAATTAAGGAATTACTAAAAAGAAAAATAAATTTTTTTTAAAAACTGATTAAAAAAGGTGGATCAAACAAATTGAAGCGAATGAAAAAGTATTTTCCCAAATTTACTACAGTATTGAAATAAACGTCTCCAGCTACAAATGCAACATGAATATTAATCAAAGAACTAGGAGAAATTTTTTTAGCAACAAAAATCAGTGATACCTTTATCATTGAAAGTTTACTTTCATCATATAAAATTATTGCAATAATGGAATATCACCCAACACAGGATTATGTAATTCTGCACTTTGAATGATGAAGGAAGATATATTGATTTATGAATCAAGTTTGGCAAGGATTTGGTCATAATGAATTGGAATTATATGTTGACGCTGGACACTTGTAAAAAATTTAATTTAAACAATCATCACCCTCTTGTAAAATAATAAAACCTCCCCTACATATTTTATTAATCTATTCGATTTACCTACTTTTAATCAAAAGTCAACAAGGTTGAATCATTAAAATAATTAGGTCATTTTAATCTAAGAATAATTGAGATTACTTAGTAATTCATTGGGTTAAAAATATAAACTTGTCACGAAAGCTCATTTACAATAGTCACTCCTAGTATGTTTTTGTTGTTCATGAAAAAAATAAATATATTAAAAAATAATTTAACATGAAAAATTGGACTATGTTTCTTTTTGTCGTACTAAGATTCAAAATTGATGCTGTTGAAAATGTTGCATTTTAAGCAGAAATTATGCAATTTTTTTTTTAAGATAAAATGAAATAATTACGAGTTGTACATAATTTTTTTTATTTCTTCGTTATGTTTTTTTATTTTATTTCTTATTGTGTATCAGTTATTTGTATTTTGAGTTGCGATTAATTTAAATTCATACAAATAAAATCAATTGAAAGAAAAAATTATTTTCTATCAATTTTGTTTTTATATCTAGAACTTAAATTAAAAATTTTAATTAAAGAAAAACGGCTTCTATACATCTCATCATTATCTTTGATGACTTTTTTAGTTGTCATCTAACTCAAAATACAATAGACTAAATTTTTATCAAAATAAAGAATAGAAATGTAATTTAGTTGGATAAACACTAAGCAAAACAATTGAAGTACTTGCATTGAGGTTTGCGTTGGAATCCCGTGATTATGTTTTGAAATGAAAGGATTATCTATTAAGTCATTAAGATAAGGTCAAACAAAGATAAACTATTGCTACTAATAATCCTGCAAAAGGAAAATAATTGAATAATTACTATACTATACTATATTAAGATAAGGCCAAACTTAGATAATTTCACTACTTGGTCAATGCACTTTCATAAGAAAAAAAATATTTATTAGGTATTTATTTTATTAAATTATTTTACTAGAGGGGCTTGTTAATAGTAAGTTTAGTTTAGAAAAATAAAGCCCTCAAAAATGATTTATCAAAGTAAATATCAAATTAATATGACCAATTAAAGTAGTAATTACTGTAGTAATCACTTTTTTTTTTTTCATTTTACTTGTACGATAACTAAAAATATTTATATGATTTATTATTTTATATCATTTTACACTTCTAATATTTAATATTTAAATATTAATTATATTTAAAGAGTGATATAAGAAACAAACACATATTATTTATGATTTCTTAAACTTTAGGAAAATAACTGAATAATGAGGCCATACAAAATTAGGTAAAAGGGCAAAAAAGAGAAGGTCAGGGGCAGAAGAGTAAATAAGTGGAATAAAAGGGGCAAAAAGAAAGAGGGATGTGGGGTAGGCGTCATCGGTGCGTGGAGGGAAAGCAACCGAAAGTAAAGGGAAAAAAGTGGCAGACAAAACAAAACAAACCAAATACTCTATACAAAAGAGTTAAAAAAGAAAAAAATATATAAAATAAAATAAAGTGAAGTAAGCAAAAATAACAAAGAGAGAGAAAAAAAATAGAAGATTTATTTTGTCATATACTTCTGAACTCACAAGATGCAAACTGAAACTGACTAAAAATATCTGTCTACATTCATGTCAGTTTCTAGTAGATTTTCATATTTGTCTACGTATAAAATTGTTCATTTTCTAAATATAAAATAAAAATTATTGTACTATTAAAAATGTTCTTTATGAATAATGATGCTAGGCTTTTTTTTAGGGTGGCATTGCTGCTTTATATTCATAGAAATATTTAAGTTGCATAGAGTAAATTTATTGGTAATAAGTTGCCGATTATTGTAGAAGGTATAAAAATTCATTAACATGATTAATTCAAAATGCATATAAAAAGCTTCTATCAACAAAAGTAAATCAGTTTTATTTCCAATATTTGACACTCTCTAATCAAATTAATGCGAACTTTAATGAATAAACGGAGGCAAAGATATTAGATATACATATATTTTATGCATTGAGATTTTATATTCAACATGAAATTATATAATTTATAATAATAAAATACTTAATAGGGTTTATTGATTTAATGGTAGGGCGTAAATATAGAGTGAGGTGAATTATTGGAGTATAAGTGAACAGTAGTAATATCTACTGGTTCCCTGGAGTTCACACTGATGTGAGTGTTTTAGTGGTCCAGTAATTTTGTGTACTGCAATTCCGAATTTGCCCCCACTACTCTATCCATTACATATCTTTTTGGCTAATATTGATGTGACACAATTGTCAAGAAACTTTTTTTTTTCTTTTCTACCCACATTGGAACCCGACTACTTCAGATTCACATCGTAATGCTCCCCTATCAAAATTTCTTTATACCCAAAACTTGAATCAAAACCTTTGATTAAGGGAGAAGTAGTTTTATCCACTGCATCACGTCCTTTGGTGGTGTTAAGAACTCATTTCTAAAATTTTTACTAGTTAATTTCTCAAATTATTATTCTAAATATTCTACTAAAGCAAATTTTATTATTTTATAAAATATTATTTTTAAATTATAAATAACATTCTAAAATAAGGTGAAATTAAAAAATAATTAAGAATTCACTCGAATTTCTTCCGTTTTATTGATTTTGTCTTTAAAAAATATATTATTCAAATATCTATTTTATTCTTTTAAACTGTCAAATTAAAACGTGTAATTTTTGTAAAATTAAGAAAGTAATGACAAAAATAAAAAAAATTAAGTGACAATTAGATATCTTGATTTTTAAAACTGGATATAAGTAAATAGAGTAAATTACTGTAATTCCTAATTTGCCTGGATATACTTTTTTTTCGTTTGCTTTTATTTGTCATTATCTTTCTAATTAGATTTCTATCTTTACTTTTTATCTTGTCATATCAAGAGAATGATAATTTTTTTTTTAAAGGTAATGCATCAAAACTTTCCCGAACTTATCTCCACAACTTACTTTAGCACTTAAACTTACCTTTCGTTTATTTATCCCTTAGAATCTTTAAAGTGAATTAATTCCCCCCTTATGCTGACATGTCATTTAATTTTTTTTCTTTTATTTTTTTTGAAAAATGCCACATCAACATAAGAGGGAAAATTAATTCATTTAAAGATTTTAAGGGGATAAATAAACAAAAGCTTAATAGTTATGAAGATAAGTTCAGAGAGATTTTGATGCATTATCTCATTTCTTTATTATAAGTATTAATTAGTTTTTCTAAAATTAATATAAATATCAATTAATAGGATTAATATAGTAAAACAATGATATTATTAATTTTTGTAATAGATATAATAAGTCATAATATAATAAAGTAAAAAATAAACGGAGGGAGTATGCAGTACTAATTCGTAATTATAATTAACATTTGATCCAGTTGGGGTGTCATAAGCTTAAGTCCACGTGTCCAGTGATAACAGCAACTCCAATTTCTCTTTCTTCCGCTATGTATGTATTATGTATACAGTAAAAAGAAGAAGCAGAGAATAGAAGAACACCAACAGAGAGAGAGTCATTAAAATCTAGGAAAAATTCTCTCTCTTTAACTGAACAGTGAATAGATTTTGATTTGAGAAAAAAAGGGGTCGTGGAGAAGTGTTTTAGTTATGTTCAGGACTGTTTGGATGTGACTGAAATTGTTCTCTGCTATTTTTTTTGTTTATTTTTTGTTGGAGAAAAGAGCGAGAGAGGAGGAGGGAGATTGAAGATATAATAATGAACAGAGGTGGAATTGGAATTGGAGGGCCAATCAGAAAATCCTTTAAGGATTCTCTTAAAGTTCTTGAAGCTGATATTCAACATGCTAATACTCTGTGAGTTTAATATCTAACTTTTTTTTCTGTGTACTTTCTTTTTCTTGTTTATGTATGAATGCTTGGAAATGAATCTTTCTTGTTGTTTTCTGGGATTTTACTGGCATTCTGGAACACCCTTTTGTTCCTTTTCTATTTTTTTCACTATTCTAATTTCTATTTTTTGGCTTTTCTTTATTTTTTCTTTGTTTGCTGTATATTTGTTTCTGGATGATTTTCCGGTATGGGTTTTTGTTTCTTGCTAAAAATTATGAAGCTTTGTGTTTTTTTTTTTTTTTTCTGTTTTTTGATTTTCATTTCAAACATTCTTTGAGTTTTTTTTTTTTTTTTCCAGTTTGCTTGCATTATGTTCTTCATACCAGTTGAAATTTATGTGGTTAGATTTTCTAAGATTTGATGGCAGTGATGACACGTGTTTGCCCCCTTTCCTTTTAGTTTTCTCTGTGTTTAGAACTGTGGGGAATTTGAATAAGGTTGTTATCAGTGTTTGTTTGGAGTTCACTTCTTTGATTGCTTCAAAAAGAGATAAAGGTATCATTTTTAATGCAATAATCTGATGCTTAGCTTGTAAAAGTGTCTAAATTCCGATATTATGATTAACTAGCCTTTATTTATGATTCCATGGCCTACCTTCATCTTGAAGATATCCATTTAGGTAATTGATGTGACGGATTCTGCTGTTTTTTATCCGGGTGGGGTGGGGTGGGTGAGGAGGGCTAGAGGTGCTTGTGTTTTGTAGAGTTGTCACTTTCCCCCCTTGAAAATCAAGTTGTTGTAATGTGGTTACATAACTGAACGATAGTCGCAAGAGGAAGTAAATTGTTGCTCTCTCCATTGTATATTTTCCTCGTTTCTGCTGTTTCGTTTTTATTAGCCTTCCCCCTGTTTAGGCTTTTGCAATTCAGTTAGATTGGTTTGATGACTTCTCTTTGTTCTGTATGATGAACGTGTTTAGTTCTAACTTTGATGGTTGTTTCTTTTGGAATATGATTGTTGGAATTGTGGGGTGCAGGGCATCTGATTTTCCCAGAGAGTACGATGGAGCTTGTCTACAGATGAGAATGTCCTACAGTCCGGCAGCGCACCTGTTCCTTTTCTTAGTGCAGTGGACTGATTGCCACCTTGCTGGTGCCCTTGGATTGCTGAGAATTCTAATTTACAAGGTTTGGATTGTAATTTTCATGCATTGCTAATCCCCTCAATTTCAAGCTATTTTTGATGTTGCAATAACCATGTCACGGGATCGGTTTTTTCGGGCTCTAGGTTTATGTTGATGGCACCACAACCATGTCGGTTCAAGAAAGGAAAGCAAGCATTAGGGAGTTTTATGGTGAGTTTCTACATTTTCCTTCATTTGATACATTGATGTAACTATTAAGATAAATCAGCTATACTGAATAATGGTTGCTAATAATCATTAATCTTGTGCAGCTGTTATTTATCCCTCCTTACTTCAACTTGAAAGAGGTGTTACGGACTCAGAAGACAAAAAGCAGAAAGCAATTTGCATGGAGAGATACAGGAGAAGAGATGATGAGGATTACAGACAGTCTTCTGACTCGGACGTTGAAAGGGAAGAGGAATGTGGAATCTGCATGGAAATGAACAGCAAAATTGTCCTTCCCAAATGCAATCATGCCCTGTGCTTGAAATGCTATCGCGAATGGTATGTTTAATGTGCAGTTTGTGTGAGATAGAAGCTGCGTGTTACGTTTAAATGCAACAGATTTCATAGTCAGTTCCCTATCATTGGTGGCGCTGGTTAATTTCAAGCCACTTCTTTGGACATTAACTCTCCCATCCCAGGCCACCCTCACAGTTGAAATTAAGAAATTCCTTGGGAAGAGGAAGACATTGCCAGTGCTGCAGAACTTAGATAATCCTTAGAGGCCTAAGTATCTTTGCAGAGGGAAAATAATATTTCATTTGTACTCTTTCTAACCCCCATTCTATTTGAATACACTTAAAATGTTTTATATAACAGCAGCTGAGTGCTTCCTGGTGTGTGGTCGTGTGAGTGGTCCCTCTATTAGGTAGTCTGTGGCTTTCTTTCTCTATATAATTATCAGGCCAGCTAGATCAAAGACGGCTAGGGCATGAACAAGTTAATAGCTTGATTTAGGTTCTTGAAGGATTAGGTCAGTATTAACTTTCTTGTTGGCATGTTAGTCACAGAACTTACAACAACAACAACAACAAACCCAGTATATTCCCACATAGTGGGGTCTGGGGAGGGTAAAATGTACGCAGTCCATACCACTACCCCCGAGGGAGTAGAGAGGTTGTTTCCGATAGACCCCCAGCTCAAGGCGAAGGACCGTAGACCAAAAGGCGAGCAAAATGATAAAATAACAGAGAAGCATCATCCACAAAAAAGAAGTGCAATTACCCAACCAAAGAACTTAAGGATACAAAAGTCTTGTTTTTTAAGTTGATTCTTTTGTACCTTAGTGTTTGAAATACATTGTGGAGATGACATGCTTAGGCAAATGCCTGCATCTGTATCTCCCCTTCCTTTCGGATAGTTGGCAACTTGGCATTTCGTAATTTGTCATAGTGAAATATTCTGTAATATCTTTCATCTGACCAGGAATTTCCTAAAAAGTATTAGAAAATTCACCAACAATGAAATCGCTTGTGGCAATTTAGTAATTATGATAAATGCTTCAGATGGGAGGCAGTTTCCCGCTGTGCATAACAGCATAGTTGAGCAGAACATGGTAAAAAGGAGCTAATTTAACTTATATAGCTTAGGATGGTCTGCTTTGCGTCCTTGTACATTCTTGTATAGTGTTTTTGTGTCTCTATGATGCGGTGCCCGTGCAAAGTGGATGTGGTCTATCCTAAAATTTTTAACTGTTCTGTTATTTCAGTTTATTGAATGAGTATTATCAGGGTTAAATTCTACATAACTAGTAGTCATCATCTTCACTATCTGTTTATGGGAAACATGTTCCAATGTTGCAGTCAGAATATGTTTTTTCCTGCTAACCAGTAACTCTGCATTGTCGAGAAACTGGAATGCATCTCTGTTCTTTTCTATCACTGCAGTACTGGGTTCCAGTGTCTTCTTTTGAACATGCTGATCCGAGCTATTTTATGAGAAAGCCCCCTCCCCTCGAGCGCGCTGGTGGCATGGAGGAAGTCATTAATAAAATAGTCAAATAAAAATTGTAGTTAAAATTTAAAAGCAAAGAGGAAGGCATCCACCTCCTAACTGAAGCTCTGACTGAGTGTATTTTCTGTGGCCCTTGCAAAGTAATGGACCTGTTTGTTTTGGCTTTGTATTTGGATCCAAGTTTTTTTGCTTGATGATGACAGATTTTTGTACAATGTAGAGATCCTGCAGTTAACTAGATATGCTGCTATTCCGCGGATTGCAGGAAATATTTAGACACGCGCACGTTGTTGCAGCTAGAACTAGTTGCTAGTTCATGTAAAATACGCTTCTTCCCACTTAACGGCATTTGGAGTTGTCAGTGATATTAGATTATTAGGTAAAGGATATTCCGGAGTCCTAGGTTGCTGCCTCTCCATGGGGACTGTTTCTTAGGAAAAGTGAGATTACAGGTATCCCATGGTCCTGTAAAGCACTAGAGGAGGCATAAAGTTACTGCTGGATATAAGTTGCTCCGCCATTCAGTTATCTAGGGGTGAAGTAAATACGGTCCTGCCATATCTTATTTTCTCTCTGCATTTCTAACTTTCCATGACCATGTCTTTCCATTCCTCTCTCTCTCTCTCTGAACGGACTTTCCCATCCCATTTTTTCCTTTAGTTGGAGTTGCATTTCAGCGGGGCAGACACCCTTGGATATTTCTTATTGATCTACAGAAGCTGTTTCTCCCTTTGTTCTATTTTAATTTTTATGTGATACTCGTTTCTTTTTAATCTTTTCCAAGTAGAATGACATCTTTCTATATGTAGAAACTACTTGGCTTTGAACTTCCATTATACCCTTGATGACATGATTATAGAGGCACGAAAATGTCATGGCTTCTTTTAGACCAACAACAACAACAACAAACCCAGTGTATTCCCACCTAGTGGGGTCTGGGGGGGTAAGATGTACGCAGTCCATACCTCTACCTCTGATGAAGTAGAAAGGCTGTTTCCGATAGACCCCCGGCTCAAGACACGAGATACCACGCCAACACATAGTAAAGCACAGAAGCAGATTACATAACATAAATACGGCACCCATAAGTAATATAAAACAGAGGAAAGCAGAGGAAAGCACACAGATTCGTATTAAAACATGGAACATGGAAGACGGAATCATAACAGGAATAAAACCCCCACCAAGTAATTCCCTACACTAGCGACCCAAACTGGCCCTAATCCTCTGCCGAAATTCGCGCCCTCCAGACCTTCCTATCTAGGGTCATGTCCTCAGTGAGCTATGTTCCATGTCCCGCCTAATCACCTCGCCCCAGTACTTCTTCGGCCTACCCCTACCCTGCCTAAAACCATCCAACGCTAGCCTCTCACACCTACGGACCGGGGCATCCATGCCCCTCCTCTTCACGTGTCCGAACCATCTCAATCGTGCTTCCCGCATCTTGCACTCCACTGAAGTCACACCAACCTTCTCCCGGATAGTCTCATTCCGAACTCTATCCCCTCTAGTCAGTCCACACATCCAGCGCAACATCCAGTACTGTATACTGGCAATGTTGAATTGGCTTTTAGAACCTAATGAGAAGTTATTTAGAGGGAAGCAAGGGAAAAGCACTGCGGGCGTCTGTGTTGCGTGTATGTTTAGGTCGATTCGACAGTAGCTGTCTCCTAAATATTACTGGAAATATTCAAGTGCCTATGGTAAGTTATATACCTATTACTACCATTATTCTGTTAAAGAAGGCTCTTTAGAAAGTGGTGGTCTCACACATATTCTAGAGTTGGTAACTGCTGCATTCGTTTCTTCTTGAGCGCTGTGCTTTATTACTCTGCAAATGATGAATATTCAGCGTTATGTCTTCTTTCTACTGCTAATTTTGCTCGTAGAAGTCTACTGCTAATTTTGCTCGTAGAAGTACTCACACCGGCAGTTATCTAATACAATGCATTGCAGGCGTTCGAGGTCACAGTCATGCCCCTTCTGCCGTGATAGCCTTAAAAGGGTAAACTCTGGCGACCTGTGGGTATACATGGACAACAAAGACGTCGTGGACATGTCAACGATAACAAGGGAGAATCTGAGGAGGCTATTCATGTTTATAGACAAGTTGCCCTTGATCGTGCCGGACAATGTCTTTGAACACTACGATACTCATATAAGGTAGACGAGCAATGCTTTCATTGGGATTGAATCATCATACTAAGGATCAAGAAATTGGTCAGACTAGATTTAGAAATTCAGGTGGATTGCTTTTTCACCTTCTGATTAGAAGAACCCGACCGAGTCATCGTGGCGCTGGGGTTGAAGCTAAGTTAGATTAGCCAAAAAAAAAATGGAGCTTTTTAATTGCATCTCCTAATTTGTACATGCTTGTATAGTACCAGTTGTTGAAAACACAATGTACCTTTGTTGTTTGTTTTCTAATCTTTTGGTATGCCATAAACACCACTGGCATTTGCGCTCAAGTGCAGAGTTTTATGGTCACCATCTATGAGTGTGTATAATATATGATGTGTTTAAGTTACTTATCTGTAATTCCCCCCACCCCTTGCAGGCATTTGAAGTAGGATATTATATAAAAAGAACATACCAAGTATAATCCTACAAAGTGAGGTCTGAAAGGATGGTGTGTGCGCAGATCTTACCTCGATCTCAGAGATAGAGAGATTGTTTCAGATAGACCTTCAGCAAATATAATTCACTGTGATAAATGAAGCAACACCACTCGAAACATAAAGCTTGCAAAGTACTACTAGTACTATCTAATATACAATATGGTTTTATCTGCTTCTTATAAAATTCAATCTTAAGCAATTGGAGAAGCTGCATAGCATGATCAATTCTGCCTAAGCAGGTTACATCTTAAGTCCCAATCTCCAAACTTCATGTTCAATATTTTAGTTATGCTAGTTGTAATGCTGCCTCCACACTTCACACTTAAGCTTCTTCTGCAGAAACTTGAAAGCTTCAATAACATCAAAAGCCAAAAACAAAAAATGTCAACATTTTCCAAATTTTACTATGGATCGAACCTTTGTCTTCCAGAACTCAAACAATCTTGTAGACAGACTGTGGTTCCATATTAACTGGTTCACCAATAACATATGGATACAGTGAAGAATTTGGTGGCAGTTCTGGAGGTCTCAGAAGTGGAGCTGTTGGTTCTGCATATTCACCTTCATTCTCATGACTATTTTCCTTAATTTTCCCAACAGTTCTTAGAATTGTAGCCAATAGAATACAACACCCCTGCTTATTATCAATTTTTATTTATTAAGATTCGCGTAAACATAGTTCGAGTCAAGAAAAACATACTGAAATTTCTTGAAGCTTTTTTACTTTTTACTTACCTGTGTTAGAAAGCAAAGCAAGGCTATTGATTGGCACACATCGTCATTCGAGTTCACAAAATCCTTGAAATCATGAAACCTTCCTGATGGATCTTCTGGTAAATCCTGATCATGACATGACATTGTTAGTTGATGTCCTGATCAATAGAATGCAGAAAGTTAATTCGAATAGCGTTATTTGAATAACAATGTGATAAAGATTTCTTAGATGCTTACCTTTTCCCAGTCAGAGTTCAAGAAAACATCAGCTGTAATAGCAATCTCTAATAGAAGCAGCACAAGTATGAGGAACATGTACTATGATTATAGTTAAAGGTCCATTTTTTTTTTTCCATCTCTTTCCCTTTGAGCAAAAATTAAATTCCTTAAGAACTATAAAGAAAAAGGATACAAATGAGAGGCAACAGGAGTTGGCAGAGTGTGCAGCAACATGACCAAGGAAAGTGATTGCACACAAAGCAATGCCAACACCAAGAAATGCATGGATAAACCTGTCATTATTTCAGCAGCATTAGCATTTCTTTTATGCTAATAATATGGTCCCATAGGGATGAAAAAAGAAACAGTATGTTGTGAAAGCAATTGCAGTAAGCTGAGAACTCACCAAGGAAACTGGGCATAATCAGGGGATGATGGCGAGTTGGCAGCATCGCGCTGCCAAACTCTAATCATCCATATACTGTAAATAAGCATAGCAATGCCCATAAGTCCTATTGTTAAGTTTGCAATCTTGAGTGACAGTATCAGGCAACTCTTTACAGGTTTTATCATCTTCAACTTTGAAGAGAAACTGTATCACTTGCTAGGTGAATAGTTCCTATGTTTGAAAGGATAACTTTGAATGATGCATGGAAATACATATTGATGTGATTTATAACTGTTTGGATTCATAATTTGTGAGAAATGATAGTGATGGTGACTTGCCTTGATATGTAAAGATTGGCCAGATAGGCTAAAAAAAGGGAAATTTCTAAGAAAGAGCTTATTGTTATGTACTTTCTTGGAGGACCTACTGAATTATTTAGTTGGGTCTTCTGCTTATATAAGCAAAAAGTGGTCTTTGTCCAAAGACGTGGTCAAGGATAACAACTGTCTATTTTCAAAATTTCATGAACATCACAAGATTTTGTAGAGCTAGCTCAGGATAGGGATATATTATTGCCAGAATGATTCTATGTAGTGTGGTGTTCATGGCCGCAAATTGTTAGTTTTTGTAGTGTAATGTGATGATGAGATGAAATACTTGGAAAAGATAAAGATCATTGTCGTGGTAAAATATAATACTCTCTCAGTTTCAACTTGATTGTCATGTTTAACTTCGCACAAAGTTTTAAAAAAGTAAAAATTACTTTTAAACTTTGTCGCCTTAAATTAACGATAGAATATAGTCATGTTTCAACTTTGCAGGGAACCTTTGGAGTAACTGATAAAGTTGTTATCATGTAACCAGAAGGTCGCGGGTTCAAGCCTTGGAAACAGCCTCATTGCAAAAATGCAAAGTAAAGTTGCGTATGATACACCGTTGTGGTGGAGCCCTTCCGCGTACACTACGCATAGCAGCTTTAGTACGCCGGGCTGCCTTTTTTTTTTTAGTTTGCTATGTATTCTCTTGAAAAAAAAATCCTCCTCTTCCTATTGAATTCAAATTACAGCTACTGTTATTGAGATGCTTAGAAGACATGATGGCTGCTGGTAATCACGGAACACAGTTTTGTTAGCTCTAATCACTCAATCTCAAAGCTAAATACATTTGTCACTGAAATCACTGCCAAAACCAAAGAGTATTTGCAAGGCAAAGATGATTTAGTAATCCAGTCGTTAGTACAGATATCACAAGGTGTCCTAAAGAAGGCATTCGAAGCACGATGAAAACATAGACCCACAACAAAATTCATGTACAAGTTAAACTGGAAAAAAGGGCATCGCCGGAGGACAATTGATGAAACCTTTCATCAACCGTACTGAATGAAGGCAGTCAGAAAAGAAAAGTGCTATTGCTTTTGACGACGAAGAAATTCCTTCATCTCATTCAAAATATCAGCCTTAACTATGAGACGCATTCGCTTTGAGTCCTCCCACAGAAATGCTCCATATTCTCTGGCAAAATCACATGCAGCCTCAAAGACGTCCTACGGTTTAGTAAGCAACAAAAATCATGTTAGGCACACCAACTTATTAAAACGTTCAATCAAGATTTAAGCTTAATGCAAATATCATGTTTGCTTGGTCCTCACTTTAGAGGGGAATTCATCGTAGAGGTGTGCTGGCATCATCTCAACCCGATTCAGATCAGATTCCCACAATCGAATCTGTCATGAGAAAGTGGTAGCTGAATTAGTTAATTGGACAAGAATTTATTCTTCCAAAACATATTTTCATAAGCCTATCTTTGCCAATGAACTTGGAATAGATTTTGGTCGGCCACAATTGTGGGAACGTGTTACTAGTCAGAAAAAATTATACAAGAGTCGATCAAATGGTAATCCGAATAAACTAAAATAGCTGTCTTTCAACCTCAATGCTATGAAAAAGTAGTGAAGAAACCTGATCAGTAACATTCTCTGGCACAGATGGTATCCTCTCAGCAACCCTAGGATGTGCATTCTGCTGAAGAAAAGAAATTATCTGCAATCCACACATCCAAATCACAACAGCCGACAAAACATGACTTCAAGCAAAGGAAATTGTGCTGCTCAATTTATGTTGTATAACTACATCCACACAGAAGACTTTGGGATATCTCTAGAAAATTTTTCACAAATTACCATAACAGGTTGTTGCCTTTCTCTTCTTCTCCCCCCTTTTGTTTTTTTATTTTTTTTGGGGGGGTTGGGGGGTAAACCAATCACCATGACATCTGAGCCAACATATTTAATAGCTAAGGACGAGGATGATTGGAACCAAATATAAACCACTCCAAACAACACACAAAGATCTCCATTTTGTCATATTTAACCTTTTCTAATTCATACACAAGTATAATGCAGTGCAGTAAGAACTTTAGCACCAGAAGCACAATATTTTCCTGTAATTCCCTATGTTGCTCAGACTCTTCAAAAATCTCATCAAGTGAGTGTCGGATCCTTCAAAAGTAGTGCATTTTTGGAGGATCTGACACAGGTGCGGCAACATTTTTCTAGAGTCCGAGCAACTTAGGTAATTCCATTAATGCATTCAACTGCATACTAATTTTGAAAGGTATAAATTAAATGTCTCCGAAATAAGACAGTGCTTGTTAATAAACATATAGCTGCTGAAACTTGCCTGCTCAGCAGTAATGCCATTTTGAAAAGCTTTATACAAACTTTCTTTATTAATAGCACCAACAATGAGATTTGGAAGCTGGTATTCCACCCTGTATTTGCAGCTAAAACATGTTACTCAGAGATCTAACCACAAAAGTTGATGAAAGAAATCTACTACAAGAAAATAAATACACAATAACCAAACACAGTATTAGGCATAACACACTAAAATAGAATCAAGTTCTTGTCTCAGAAGGGGGAAGAAAAAGAGAAGCAAAAGCTCAATTAACCATATCCCTAGAACCATACTGCACTTTAAAAATTGTCATCCGCTTCCCAATAGTTCTGCTGAAATTCTCCAGCTTAATAACTACAAATCATATTAGCAATTTGGCCCCTTTCTAATCCAAACTACAAGCATCAATGATTGTGTTTATACTGGCAATTCTGACTCAGATTTGAATGTATCCCATTCATTTTGGTGACATCTTCTGCATCGAGGCAATAAATGCACAATCTGATTCATCATTTTTAATCTACATAATCAAAAGCCCAACTTACTACTTCTAGTTCTTCCCTTTTTTCAGCGTGAGGGATGCGCGTGTAAGAATTTCTTGGCAAGCACCAATCTAGTGTCAGATAAAGTTTGTGATGGTATTAATTCCAACAAAAAGTAGCAACAGAGAGTCCAGGTAATACTATCAAGAGAAGGAGAGTTAGCAAATGTTCTTCCCATATGATCTCTTTTTTCAACCA
Source organism: Capsicum annuum (assembly GCF_002878395.1). Lineage (NCBI taxonomy): Eukaryota > Viridiplantae > Streptophyta > Magnoliopsida > Solanales > Solanaceae > Capsicum > Capsicum annuum. The sequence goes on along the minus strand of NC_061112.1, from coordinate 129,653,342 downwards.
AAGGACAGAAAGAAACACAAGCAGCAGAAGCAAATTGTCCGCATACCTTGCAAAAAGGCGTAGGATCTCACAGTGTAATTTTGATGTTGAATATGCATACAGTCTGAAGTTTGTTTCAATAACGATAAATCCCTGATGAATGTGGATGGAAAGGGAAAGGTGCATTTGCAGTTAGTAAGTATCATTTGTTCCGAACAAATTTGACAATTTAAATCTGGAGACAGGACGCACAAAATCTAACACGCTTGCTTTATAAGAAAACTGTAAGAATAAAGATACAAAACAAATAAATAAAACTCGATTCTGCGCAGCTTGCCCCAAGTACTCTAGGGAACACTTGCGAGTGCAGCATACCTGTTTCCTTGATGTCGTATCTGCTAAGCTAATTGACAGGTTGGTCGCCAGTTTGGTTGGAATAAACCAGCCCTCTTTCCTTCCCTAAACAGCATCAGATGGGCAATTAAGTATATTATAGAAACGATAAAATCCATTTATTCTCGTGAGCTCATTGACGGGGCAATGAGTAGTACTCACCTGCTGCAGCTTAACCAGTCCCAAATCTGAAAGGTCCCTAATTATACTTCGCTGGAGATCAGTTAATGTGTTTATGTTGTATGCCTATATCAGAAGAGAAGTCAAGAAACATATGAAACTCAAGCATACTGAAGAAATGAGGTTACTAACACTTGGTTGGAAAAATTGTTAGAAAACCATTTCACAATATTTTTCAGATTTTCAAACTTTTTTATTGTTGTTTTTTTAAAGTACAAAACTTCTTACTATAGTTCCAGGACATAATTCAAGAAGCTCTAGCTCTTCCTAGTAATACCTTGCCAGTAACATGAAAGCTTAGCTCCAAGAGAAAAGCAATAAGATCTGCTGAATCCACACCTCGCTCCTGCGTTAATATGGAAAACACAGAGAAATCAGATAACAAATGTTATTACACTTTCACTTTCCAGAAGCTAGGCAAATGGAAATCCATAATCAACATTATGGTCATAGGTACAATATCTTCTCAACCAAAATCTTCAATCAAAGAGTGAAATCTTCCTGATTCTTGGTTGTATTAACTAATTTACAGATGTAAGGAAACATTAGAAAAAGGAAGGAGTGCCTAAAAATATGTGGTAATCAACAATAAACTCTCTGGTGAAACAAATGAGTTCAACTCAACTAGGTTCCAATCCCCCAACTAATTGAGGTTAGCTATATGATCTTGTATGAATCCCCTGTATCCAGTCTACACAATTTTCAGTATTCAATGATCCAAAATAGTTTTGACTATTTTTATGTTGGCCACCAACCTCCCGCAACTCTCTTCCTTTATCCGGACTTGGGAATGCTTTGGCTTTGACGACTTTAGATAACAGAGTATGCAGCTATAATCGGCAGCTCTCTAAAGGTCGAATTTCTCTGAAATTCCCTCCCCACCCACTTCCTTATCTTCAAAGTCTATCAGAAACTTACCGCCAAAGTGAGGAATAAGCAAACTTTAAATGTAATTGAATAACACCACCACCAATAGACCCTAGAGAGAAGGAGGTGGTCACCAATGAATACTATGAAAAGCATCCAGAATTATACCTCAGCATTTGTTATGTACTCCCTGATGATGTACCAAAGCTGTGCATTTGTGTCCATTAGCTGTAATTTGCCAGGGTCAATACAATTTCAAGAAAAACATTGATTGATTGAGATGATTTAGTAACTCGTACCAAGAACTGGAACCCACTTTCCGTCAACCTTGAAGGTTCTCTATCATCTCTGCTTAAGAAGAATGAACTCATGGAGATTATGTCAATTATTACAAAATATTCCATTCACACATGTGCAAAGAACCATATATATGTATGTGTGAGCAGATATATATCCATAATATTGTAGAGGCCGGTACCTCTGACTTAAAAGTCCACGCTGGAAAATTTTCATCATCGAAGAGCTCATGTTTGTGGTCTTTCCAGCTTCACTGGAGCTTATAAGGTGCAGCAGAAAGCACTGGTTGCGACAGTTGCAAGTCATAAAAAGAGTTGCCAAAATTATATTCAGGCTGCAGATTGATCAAGACCGAAAGGAAAGCCGATTGTCTCACAACATATTATTATATATCTGAACTCTCCAGGAAAATCAATGACAAGAACTACTAACAAAATGCAAGTCATACCTCCCACTGTTCAGCGGCATATGCCTCTAACTCCTCCAAGCTAGGAAGCCTCACGGTGATATTAGAAGGCATTGGTTCCCTCGGTAAGACTCCACTACAGTAATTGAACTCACATATTATAATCCAAATTTTGCAATTACGAGACCAAGGATATGAGAGACCTACTAAAGTAATTTCAGTGTGGTGCACTTCGGATATCCAAAATTTTGATTAGGTCATTTCGGTTCAGGTTTGTTAAGCACTTCCCAATTGGGATTCTTTTGGCCAAAACATAAGTGCCGTATTTTTTTTCCAAAGAAACCTGCATCATGGATTCAGCAAGATGTTTGTAGTAAAGAATCACAGTACTTCCGATTCAAGTTGAGGAACTACACCTAGCAATGGGGCTATATATATGTGTCTAACTTTATGGAGTAAACCACTAAAGGGGGGTGCTTGAGAGATTTTAAAAAAGTGATAAATTTCAAATTAGTTCGGCAAGAAAAAGCATTTAAAAGACTTTCAAAAAATGCTCTCAAAAGTTAGAATGAAGGCAACATTTCATACTTGATTCTTCCATCTTCAGTATCAAAATAAGAACAGCTTATTTTAATTTTTCGATAGAAGATATAGAAAAGTTCTCCAATTACGTGCAGTTTCAAAACCGCATACACCATGACCAAATTTTAAATAAATTAATAAGCATAATACTACACAGCTACAGTGGCGACTTGAATAAATTGTGTATGTAAAGATATCATGGGCCAAGATGGAAAAGCCATATTATTTGACCAAGCTGACACTACAGTTGCAATATAAATTTAATGATATTTAAAAAGCCATATAACATGGCCTATAAGCTATATTACTACAGGCTCTATTACTTGGGAAGGGGTGGAGGTCGAGGACTGGGCTAAAACATCAGTAGGTAGTAGGTAGCCGAGTGTTGTCACAATTTGTGTGGGAGAGGCAGGGGATAGTCTCCTCTACGCTTCTCCTAATTAATACTATTATTGTAATCGTGTTTTTCCGTTTCTTCTATGTGTATTACTAAATGTTGCTTCACGTGCTTTGTATCTATTACTGGGTATGTTGTTGTGGTTACATGCTTTGTATCTAACTAATTTGATGTCATATTTTCTTGTTACCATGCTTCGAATTCTTTTCTTGTCTGTCGAGCTGAGAATCTATCGAAAACAGTCCCACAGTGGTAGGGGTAAAGCTAAGGTCTGCATTCATCCTACCCTTCTAAGACATCAGTTGTGGAATTACAGTGAGTGTGTTGTTTTTGATCGATAAGCAAAAGAGAGTGGAATATACAAAACTACAGACTCTATTATAACATCAAACAAAAGCTATATTACAGTATTACTACATCACTTGAAAATTGAAAATCAAAACGGAGAAAGCAACTTGTGCACGTCTATTTTGTTATTTGCTTATTTTTCTTCATGCATCTTCCTTTAAATTGAATCATCTAGACCTAAAATTTTTAGACCTGTTATAATTGATCTTTTTCCTTGAGATGGATTAACAGGCCTGAATCTGGTGTCTTAACGCCAAATGTCATTGGCTAGTACTACTTCTAGTTTTACATATACTTTCATAGAGAAATATAAAATTCATAAGATGGTAAAGCTTACCCGTGGACTATATGCTTCTGAAGATTAAATTGAAATTTTGGGTTTAGCTGATAAGTGGCTTCCTTTTTCCTGAAAGAAATCAAAGAGAATGGCAATACTCAAAAACTGACTAAAACAACACGCAAAGAAATTATGAACCACCCTGACCAGGTTTTGTCATTCCAATAGTTGAGGCATGATTAGACTACCTAAAACTTCTATAATGCTTATAAAGAGCAAAAACTAAAAAGGAAAAACAAAAGAAAGATAAGACAGCATCGACAGTTGAAGGCACTCCCTTTGATTGTGCTTTCTTATTGTTACCAAATTTCTACTTTTGCTCATGTGCGCTTATTTAAAGTGCTAAGTGAAAAATATGACGACCAGATAAAGATTAAGCAGAGCCTCTCTATAACAGTTTTTTGCCTATAATGGCAACAATCATCTTTATGACAACACGCTCTTTGTAAAATTACCCGTCTATAACAGCCTTACTCAAATATTAGTTGATTTTAGTTTACTATTTCCCACTTTTGTTGCTAGTCATATATTTTCAGGATAGAGAAAGTAATAAATGCTTTGTTGTTTTAGGATGTAGAAGCTACAGTACGTAGATTCTAGAATTTGAGAACACAAAGGTGTGAATCATGTTTTCGGGCTCACTTGATTCCTTATTCTACTCCTAAAGTAGTTACAACTCCAACCTTTCTACACTGCCTGAGAAGCATTGTAATTTCTAGCTAAGGCGCTTAGAGAAAGGCTAACCATCACTTCCAAAACTAAAACTGGAATAAGCAGCAGTATTCAAGACAACAAAATATAGTAGCTACCAAGAAAGAGAAGAATCTGCTCAATAACCTGACAAGAAAGTATAGTAGCTATCAAGAAAGAGAAAAAAATGCTCAATAACCTGTCATATGTTTCTGTCATTACCCTCAGCTGTATCAATCTATCAATGGCAACTTTATGCTTTGAGAATCCATCTGGAAGCACCCACTCCTCCATCGTCTTGGCTGAAATTGGTTTGTCTATATACAACAATTGCAGCACATACTTCTTTGCTAAGGGAGGTAATGATCTAGCAGAAGAAATGAACAAATTAAGCACATAAAAAAGAATATTTTCAAATTGGTATCATCAAAAGAGATTTTGCTTTTTCTTTTTATATTTTCAAATATACTGCTCAGAGATGTACAGCTAACCATGAGTGCATATATCTATAAATTTACATCATATGAAAAAGGTCTTCTTAAACTTTAGATCCATCATACTCAAACTAGAATCTCTTTGTAGGACTACATTCTATCAGGTTCATTATGACAAACAAGACCCACAGTTTTTTAATGAGGATTCATAGCATATTTCATTGTCAGTTCACATAGTATTTCCTTGCTATAGCTTGAGGTGAATATAGTGCTCATTTTATTTTTATTAACCGTGGTGTCTGGGCCATCTTTCGCGTACCTCGACTAAATCCATGAGACCGAGGTGAATTTAGTACTTTGGGAAAGTGCTTGCTACACAGGGAGAATTTATAGGTAAAAATACGGGGCTCGTGAACCCGTGGTCTCTCTGTAAAACTAGATATTTTATGTCTATACTTTCAAGAAATTGGTACATATAATATTATATTCACACCAATTGTTGCTACATGAAGGCTAAATGGTGCACTTGGTTAAATATATAGTTAATTGTCCTGAGGACTAGGGATCAATTCCTACTTTCTCTTGTTGCAATGGATATAAAAAAAGTACGAACACGTTCTACAAAAACACTCAACATTATAAATTTGTGTATGTTTATACTTGTGTTGGCCTCCTCTAGCTTGAAGTTCATTTGATTCTCCAGAATAATAAGCTCAAAGACAAATTAAACTTCTTTTTCATCCAAATTTACACCAGTATATATCTCACAATACGCTAAATAAATGAAATTACATCCATTTCTACTTGCAAAAAGTAACCCAATTTTTCTTTAAAAAAATAAAACTAAAAAAGGGTGTTTAAATTAGGATGAAATGAATACCTAAGAATGGCTTCACAGATAAAGGAATTGTCGTAAAGCATGTCGAGTTTCATTGTAGGCAATGAAGCCACCATGTCCATGAAATTCCTCGCCACGATCTTCACTTGCGGCATTGTTGAATGTTATTGATAGATCAAAATAAAGATTTTCAATTTCTCAACTTAGGGTTTAACTTTGCTGAATGCTGATTTGATTCTTCTGCTGATTATATATAGCGCGCGATTCGCACTACATTTAGATTATTACATAGTAAAACTAGAGCAGGGAAGTATGTATGCCACTCGGAGTGATGAAAAGCTTTCTCTGCTTGTAACTTGGGCCACAAACTTCTTAAGGCCCAATATGAATTGGACCGCAATCGTCTTCTGTTTTGAAAAAAAAAAAAAATATAAACATACACATTAATTTATCATATTTATACAAATGTATCTCGACAGATACAAAATTAAAGATTTTGAGTAACCATGCAAAATTTCAGTGAGGGTTTTTCACTAATGAGACTTTCTTATTTTCATTTCTCGCAACCCACAGTCGTCTTACAGTGCTCGTGAGGGTTTTTACCGATAAGACTCTCTCATTTTTATCTCTCTCGACTTACCATCGCCTTATGGTGCCCGTGAGAGTTTTCACCAATGAGACTCTCTTCTTTTTTTTTTCTCGTCTGATTCCTTAGGCTGAGGAAGACAAGTAGTACTCAAAATGCATTATCATATCCATTGCATGCTTAGCCTTAACATTCTCAAAGATTAATCTGAAGGTCTTTCTTTGGTTGTAACTCGACTTTTGGATAAGTTAGAAAGAAAGGATGGCATGAGGCACAAACGACACTTGAAGTGGGGTAGAACTTACAACTTCTGGAATCGACTCAAACAATGAGGATTAACTCATGCCATAGTTTCTTTTGATTGGGCAATTCTAAATTATTTATTTGGTTGGACCGAGCCCAGAGTAGGGCAACCTACGTATCTCACTTCCAAGAGAGGAGAATCAGGTCACACGTAGTTCAGGCAGTTTATTTTGCTTGATTCTAATTTCTTTTTTTCCTTTTGTTGACTATTTTTCTCTTTAAGAACTTTTCTGACTCTATTTTTCTTGATACTTTTTTTTTCTTTTTGATACATTTTCTTCTTCTTTTTTTTTAAATTTTTCTGACGCTATTTTTTTGACACTTTTCTTTTGAGCTTTGCTGACTTTATCCTGGTTCCAAAAAAGGAGTACAAAAGAAAATAGAACTAAGGCTCAAATATGGTAGACAAAAGATGACACAATGTTTGGATAACAGAATAAAATGGCTTCATCATATCAATTCTTGAAAATGCAAGTACATAGCATGCAATATGAAAGTGGGAGATGAAGATCATTTGTCACACTTTAACAACACTAATTTTAGCTGAGCATATGCGTCGTTACTTCTTCTACAAAGTCCACATTTGTTGTACACTCCTCACATCGAATGACTCATGGTATAGGATCACACCTCCATTATTTGACCTAATCGAGCTATGTTTTTCAATTGATGATCAAGTTATTCTTGTGATTCTCAAAATAATTGTCTTAATTTTGAAAGAAGGCTTCAACATGGTCACCAATTGTCTTAACACGCTACCTATTTCTCAAACGTGTTTTCTAACTTTAGCCATATGATTCAATGTTTCATGGTTAAATTGGATTTTAAGATCTACCTGGAAATTCCGCAGGCATGTCATATCACTAGAATTAACATAAAATGTACTGTATAAAGGAAACAAACAAACAATACATATTTAAAACACAAAGGAAAAAGGGACACTTCATTTAGTTGAAACAAAAGATAAAAGGGTTTGAACATAAACGACAAAAGGACAAAACAAGATCGATCCCAAACTACAACCCTAAAATAATTTGGATAACAGAAAGAGAAAAA
>NC_061112.1:129645134-129645549 GCF_002878395.1 Capsicum annuum | reverse complement strand
CATCTTTTCCCCCCTAAACTTATCCTCCCAACTCACTTTAGCACTTAAACAAACAATACATATTTAAAACACAAAGGAAAAAGGGACACTTCATTTAGTTGAAACAAAAGATAAAAGGGTTTGAACATAAACGACAAAAGGACAAAACAAGATCGATCCCAAACTACAACCCTAAAATAATTTGGATAACAGAAAGAGAAAAACCATCTTTTCCCCCCTAAACTTATCCTCCCAACTCACTTTAGCACTTAAACAAACAATACATATTTAAAACACAAAGGAAAAAGGGACACTTTATTTAGTTGAAAAAAAAGATAAAAGGGTTTGAACATAAACGACAAAAGGACAAAACAAGATCGATCCCAAACTACAACCCTAAAATAATTTGGATAACAGAAAGAGAAAAAACATCTTT
>NC_061112.1:129483185-129645034 GCF_002878395.1 Capsicum annuum | reverse complement strand
CCCCCCCCCCCCCCAACATCTTTAAAGTGCATTAGTTTCACCTCTTAATATATATTATCACTCTCATAATGGAGGGTGTGTTACACTCTTCACACATCAGCGCCACCTCAATGTCACGTCTTTGCCACGTAAAAAATTATAATCTTTTTTAAAAAGTAATTTAACACATATATTATTTTTATGTATTTTTTTTAAATATATATATATATATATATATAGCCCTCCCCCTCCCTTTCCTTTTTCTTAACCCCCCCCCCCCTCCTCCCCCCTCCACCGCCCCTCCCCCCCCCCCCCCCTCCTTTATTGTTAACACAAAATACCTTTATTTTTTCTCAACCCTTACCAGTCGCAACCCCACCCCTACAAACAAGTTTGTGATGTTCTCTTTTTCTTATTTCTGATTCAAGTTTGGAGTTTAAAAAATTAATTCAAAAATTATCTTATTAACAAAAAAATTCAAAAGTAGAAATTAAAAGAAATTTCATTGATGGTAAGTTGTTTAAAGACAAAATGATCAATTTAATTTAATTTTTGTTCAAATTTTGAGGGAGTTCGATTGAAGTTTGAGATGGTGTTTAATTAAGACTTTTTTTTAATTTAGTGTACTTGTAGTTGTTCTTTGATGGTGTTGATGGAGGAAAATGAAAAAAATTAAAGAAGAGTGTTGATGAAAAATGAATTTGAGGTTGTTAATAGAGGAATTTGAGTGTTGTGCATGTTTTGGAGAAGAATGAATAAAAGGTGTTCAATAGAGAATTTTTTTTAAGTTAATGTCTTTGTGTTGTTCTTTGATGGTTTTAATGGAGGAAAATGAAAAAAATTGAAGAAGAGTGTTGATGGAGAATGAATTTGAGGTTGTTAATGGAGGAATTTGAGTGTTGTTGATGTTTTGGAGAAGAAAGAATAAAAGGTATCTATTTTTTTAAAAAAATTCTATTATATTTTAAATATAATATTAGTGTATTTTTTTTTTTTACAAATATATGCGTTTTTTTCTTTAAATAAATATTTAAAAGAAATTAAATAGACAAAAAAAAATGAGTTTTAACGCGCCCAATGGCGCTTGTTTACACGCGAGCAGTTAAGCGGGGATTTTAATATACTTTAAAGATGTTAAGGGAGGCAAATAAACGAAACTTTAGTTTAAGTGCTAAAGTGAGTTGGGAGGACAAGTTCAGGGGGGGGAAAATATCTTTTCTCTAATAGAAAAGAAAACAAAACAGACTACCAAACATCCATCCTAGCAGGGAGAGAAGTGACTTCCCAATTGTTGAGCTTGACATCTTAGTCACTAGTTTGCATATCAGCATGATTGGGGCTTTCCTCACTATCAATGTTCTGCACCATAATTGATGTATCTTGAATCATCTTTTTGATTTCTCTTTTCAAGTCTCGACAATCTCAATATTATGACCCTGAGCATCAAAATAATACACACATCGTACATTAGGATTAAAATTTCTTGAACGTCGATTATGAGTGTACCCAAGCAGAGGAGTGATCATGCCCCACTGTACTAATCTCTGAAATAAACTTGCATACGACTCTCCAATTGGTGTGAAGCTATCTCTCGACTTCTGCCTCATTTCATTGTTTGACTTGGATCGAAAATCGGGCCTAGAAGGGCTTTGGTATGTTTGTAGAGTTATAGGATGACTCTGAGGAGTCGGTGTGTTCCATTGTGGGTAAGATGGGGGTTGAACATGTGGTTGTGCATTATATACTAGATATGGAGATGGAGGAGCAGAGTATAATGAATTTTGGAAGTGATTATATGGGGCTTGGGCATGAACTTGGGCTTGAGGCTGAGAGTGACGACGACGTGGTCTTCTTGACCATGCCCGCTGTCCAGCTACGATAGCAGATGTGTCTTCCTCACTCTTCTCCTCCCTAACACTTCCTGAACCCTTTTGAATTGCTTGAGTAGTTACTTTCAATGCTGCAAAACTCACAATATGATCGGTCTTAATTCCATCATCTATCATCTCTCCCATTTTGAAGACCTCAATAAATGGCTTGCCTAATGCAGGTAACAAGTGTTGATAATATATTTCATCCTGTGCTTGAATAAATACCTCCACTATCTTTCTTTCTTTCATTGGTGGTTTCACCCTAGCAACTTGTTCACGCCATCTGATTGCATACTCTCTGAAACTCTCAGTATTCTTCTTCTTTATACTGGTTAGGGATTTTTCGTCAGGGATCAATTCCATATTATATTGAAATTTTTGCACAAATTCATTAGCCAAATCATCCCAACTATTCCACCTATCAATATCCTGATCAACAAACCACTCTGAGGCTAGCCCCGAAAGACTCTCACCAAAGTACACCATAAGCAGTTCTTCTTTTCCTCCAGCGCTCCTTAGTTGGTTACAATAACACCTCAAATGTGCTACTGGGTCCCCATGTCCGTCATATTTCTCAAACTTCGGCATTTTAAAGACGAGGGGAAGGTTTTCATCTGGAAACATGCATAAGTCCTTATATGAGACACTTTTGTACCCCCAAGTCCTTGAAATTTTTTCATAGCCAGATCCAAACTTCTCAATTTTCTGGTCATTTCCTCTTGTTCTTCTGTCATAACAGGCTTCTTAGTGTTAAGAGAAAATTCAAGCGGTTGAGTGTAGCCTTAAGGACCAGACAACTTAAACGTGGGATTAAAAGCATGATGCTGATCACAGAAAATATTCAACACTTGCGCATTTGCAGAGTCGGGAGGCACAACCGATGGATAAACCTCAAAAGTAGGAGCTTCGGATGGGGGTGGTGCTGCAAAAACATGAACAGTGGGTGGAGCTGAGCATGTGGTAGTTTTGTCCTGAGGAGTGAGGAACTAAATATTGGAAGTGTTTGGATAGTGTTGCCCCAGAGTAGACCCTAATGCATGTTGTGGCATGTCAATAAAAATAGAAAACTGTGTATGTGACACTGAAGGCAAGATAGAAAGATATTCAAGATTATCAGGGGGAAATGAAAGAGGTGGCAACCCATTAGCCCAAACTCGATGCATTTCTATCATTTGCTGTCTTAATTTTCGAATCTCTTCATTAGCTCCTAAATTCTCATTCCCCGATCTCTCTGTTTGATCCATGATGTCACTCTTTATATCCTTGTTGGACACAACTTTCTCTTTGACTTGAAGCAATATGGAGTATCAGTCAGAATGCCACAAACTAACCATCGTAAACTAACTGAACAAGAGACAACAAATCCGTTAGAGTTCAACATTTTCTTAAAAAAAAAATTCTCTTTTTTTTTGAAAAGATCACTGAACCCAAGAGAGGAGAATCAGGTGTGCGTAGTTCGTGAAGTCTTACCAAAATGCCCAATTAAACTCCTTTTATTTTCCTTTTCTTTTTCTTGAAATTTTGAGAAGAAAAACAAATAACAATTTGTCAAAAGAATTGACGAAAATCTTTTTGAATTTTTCAGCTTTAACATCCCTATACAAAATTAAATCTATGATTACCAAAGAAAATTTTTTGGGATTTTCAATTTTGCATTTCATATGAAAATGAAATTTGAACCTATTAAAGAAAAATCTTTTTTTTTATAGTTTTCTTTTAAAGATGTATAAGAAACAATTACTCTAAATGAAGAGTGGAGAATTTTTTTTTTGGATTTTTGAAATAAGATCCCAAACCAACAATAGGTTGCCTACGTATCTCACTCCGGAGAGAGGAGAATCAAGGGTGCGTAGTTCGTCCGGATTAAACAATTAAGGATTATAGAAGAAACAAAACCTTGACTTGAGAAACATGACTACATGATGAAAATAAAATCTTTTTTGTGTTTTCAATTTAACACTTCACATAAAACTGATACCAACAATTACGAAAGGAAAATCTTTTTGGTATTTTCGTTTTAAGAAATATACGAAACTCCTACCATATTGTTTTGAATTTTTCTTTTATAAAAAATCCCTATTTGAATTTTTTTTTTTTTTAATTTTTCAAATTATAAATGCTTACTAAAGAAACAAAAGGAGAACCTTTTTGATGTTTTTGTTTTTGACGAATGAGTGTAAAAGGTTAAAAAAAAAATTGAATTTTTGTTTCTTTGTGAAAATAAATGCAAAAGGTAAAAAAATCTTTTTTGAATTTTTGAGTTGTGAATAACAAAAGTCATAAAGGACTCTAAAAATAAACTACGAAACTCTTTTTTGATTCACCTTATTCTTTTTTTTTTCTTTTTTTCATTGCCTACACACTTTACTTCTAACACATGTTTTTCTCCAAATCACGCCGTCAAATGACCACGTTACCCTCAGAGATGCAACATTTAGCACGTAGGGATGCTTTAGAGGTGAGTCTCCTAGAAAGGAACAAGTGGGTCCCACTAGGTCTTTATATGATGCAGATAAGCATGACCTAAAGGCTGACTTATGCTTGGATCCACTAACAAGGTCATTCGGGGGAGCATATGGTCGATAGTGGCTGTTTTGCTTTCCACCCACTCCATACGTCCGACGGCTCCCCCTCCTAAAATAAGGGTGACGCAACTAGATTTTGTGCGCACGACGTGCACTTCGGGACTTGTTGCAGAAAAAATTGACTCGGGTTATACACATGATGCCAGATATAAAGCGGTAACACACAAGAGAAAAACTGTAAACACAGCATGTAGGCACTCAACAATGATAAAATAAACAACCAACGATAACGCAAACAAAATGACTATATACCCATAGTGTCAAACTAAGCCGATACAATTCCAAAAATAAGCTCGAATTCTGAAAACTCCCCAGCAGAGTCGCCAGAGCTGTCATACCCCCTTTTAACCAAATAGAATTGATTTTAAAGTTTGAAAGGGTTTTATTATTAAAGTAACAAAAGATGAAAATTTATTTTGAAAAAGGATTATTTACATTTTTTATTCAGAGTCGCCACTTGGCATAATCCGGTGTGTCAAGTCACCTTTGAAAAATCCTTTTCAAAACGATTTGACTCTTTAAACTGGTTTGCGAACAGAGATTCCGGCTAAAGAATTCTGTTGACCGAGGGGAAGGTGTTAGGCACCCCTCAATCCCGTGGTTCGACCACGATCGCTCGATGGAGTATATCGGCTAATTTGACACTATGAATGTATAAACCACATAAACCACATAAAACAAGCAACAAACAAATCAAACAAAGTTCAAAACAAAAATAAATGTGAGGTAATGGGGTAGGGGTTAGGTAGGGTTGTTACGATGAGGTGTTAAAAATTAGTTAGGATAAGGAAATATTAGGGATTAGGGATTTAAATTGTTAGGATTTGGTTATTATTTGTTTTCTTGTGGGGAAAGTGTAGAATGGGTGAGGGTGCGTGGTAAGATGAGCTAAAATTGAATAAAATTGAACTTCGGGGGATAAAATTAGGTGTCTACACTTAATTTTTTGATAAATTACTTGTACGATTCGGATGAGATCAAGTTAAGTTTTTTTAAAAAAAATAAAAATAAATCAACTCATGGTTAAAAATAGAGCAAGTTTAAGGGAGAGCTAAGAGAGAAGTTTTTTTTTTTAAAAAAAAAAGAAAATAGATATAAGAAGTTCTAATCAAATGGGAGTTATTTTGAGGTAAAATTCACAACTAAGTCATTTCGCAGTCGTGATATTAAAAGTAATCTTTATCATACCTTATCAAATTATGGCATATTGAAGAAAGTGTAAATTCTCCGACCATTTTTCAAAATCTGAAATTTGATGTTTCACAAATCACTTGCTTTAAGGAAGAACATTATTTTTCCCTGTTTAAAGCCTTCCCTTTTTATTTTGTGATCAAAAATGTTATTTGAAATTAGTATACATTGTGAAGGTATCAAAAAAATTTACATGTGCAAGTTATCATTTATCTGTCCTACTTTTCAGGTAACTAATTTCATTTATTACGAGGAATAACTAAATTAGATTTTCTAACAGTGTAGTTTAACCTTTCATTTTTACATGTTACCAATCAATGAATTGTCTGTTAGATGATTTGGTAGTACAAAAAATTGGTTACACTGTTGTATAGAAGTTCGATTAAGAAAATATTACAACAAGATCAACACTTCCATGTGCATAATGAAGCTATAAATATCAAAACTCAACTTTTAAAACAAATTTTTAAGCTAAAGTAGTAAAATCCTAGGATAATAAATTGTATGTGCTATTCTTACTCATTACATAATTGTAGAAAATGTCAAGAAAATTCTTCATTATATTTATGTGGATTTGTTTTTATCAGCTGGCTCCTCTTCAGCAGGAGGTTTGGAGGACCTGCTTGATTGGATTTTATCCACTTCCGCAGAAGAGATATCAAACTGTATAAGAAATTGACAGTAAATATTCAGATAGAAATGAAGATTACAAGGCACTCTATGCTGAATGTCTTGACAAGGTCCAATGAAGCAAGATGGTAATGAATAGGCAAGCGTAATAGTTCGAGTTGGTAAGGATTCAGAATGAGCGTGATCTTATTATATATGTAGTATACATTTTTAATTTCATTAGATATGTATATATACATACTTCGTATGCCTCTGATAGGACATAAGCTGCACAGGCATTAGACCATAAGAATTTGAAATATTTGCTGAATTTATCCAAGTCTTGCTAGTCCTCATAAACAGAGTGGCAACAAGGATTGAGAAAGTAACAAAACCTAAACGCTTATTGATCATCAACACTTTTTATAGTTGGTTTTTCCTATTCTATGTGTTTGAATTTTCATTGTAGTCTGATAAATAAAACAGACTGACCTTGAAACCACAGCCAGCTACACAAGCGCGATGACAGTCCTGCATTCATAAAACAAGTGTACATGTCATACTTACCATCTGCAGGTAGGAAGGAACATGGTAAATGTCAATCATATGTTCACTTGATGAAAATTGTACTCCAAACAACATATCAAACAGTGAACAACATTATAATGATATACTAAAAAACTAAGAAATTTATCGTTTTCTGTTTTGCAATTAGACTTTACTCACTATTTTTCCCCCTTAAACAAATCTCTGTGTAATGTGTCAAACCAGTGTCATCTATGATTATTAGCAGCCACAAATTATGTTAGAAGGCCAAGTAGAAGTATGGGACACAATTCAGAAATCTTAACTAGAAGTCGGTGCATGAATCTCTTTGTTGAATCCATTTTATATGCTCCTTAAGACTTGATTTGATCGATAACCACAAATCTAGGACATACAATTTCTCAGCATTGTCGTTGAGTTCTTTTGAAGGCATATACACACACGCGGTATTCAAATTGCTAATACACCAGATGAGTGGATGACCTTTTAGTAAAACAGATGTCAACAACAAGTGTAAAAAGACAATGATAAAATGAAGAGATGGTAAACCTCGGAGTAGCTAGCAGAACCAGGGGCACGATCAATATAAACACTCCACTGTTGATCCTTCAGAACCGGACCCTTATAGCACATCTCATCGCATTGTTCCAAACCTGCACATGCCTTTTCATTTCTATGCTACCTTAATTGAGAATAGAAAAGCATCAAGGTTTCAAGTTCAACAAAAGACCTCTGCCAACCATCAATTACTTCTAATGGATAAATGTCTTAACGATATTCTTTACTATCATTTCCAAAATTTTGAGGCTTGGTACGTGTTGTGAATCAATTGTTCCACATTGGAAAAATAGAGAAATGCTAAGGGGATTATAAGGTTCTTCCACCTATTAGATTAGTCTTTTGGGTTGGCTCTCCCGTTATGTTCACAACTAACAAATGGTTCTAAGCAATCATACATCTGCAACATAATGTAGCTTTATCTTAAGTATTTTCACTTGCAACATAGCCTGAATTTTTCGGGACAAAGTTCTTTAAGAATAGAATCTTGAAACTTACATTCCTCCCATGTATCGCCATCAGCATCACACGCCTTTTTGCAAAAAACTCTCCCTGCAAAAATTCGCGCATCATAACTTTTGGTTGATGTTCTTGTTTGAAGATCAAATGAAATACTCTTCATTTGTGTGAGTCGAAACATAGAAAAAACTAGTCAATTTAATTAGATATACTACATTGAACAAGCCAGTACTCTAATTTGCACCATTCTGAGCTTGTGATTACGTCGAATAAGATGGATAAATTGCTATAAACTAGTGAGATTTAGAGAATCCTAAACAATCTCAGTTAAATAATAAAGTTATTAACTCTATTGAAATGAAATAGACTCGAATTCAGTCCAATAGTTAGAGATGATCCATATAGCTGAGGGATAGTTATACCAAACGAGAAACAAGGTTAAATGCAGCAGCCTACAATATTTGACCTCTCTCTCGAAATTTTTTACTATTTATACATAGTTAAAATTATTGTTTGTATATATACAGTAGAGAATGAACCCCCTTCGATTAGTTCTTATATTTACTTCTGAACCCCTTAACGAAAATCCTGACTCCGCCACTGCGTCTATATCAAGCTTGCAATTTTCAACATTGAAGAAACCAACAATCAAATTTTTATTTAATGAATCGCGTCTCAATCTGAGGGTAGTTGGTTTCACCTATATGAATTCTCTATATTGATATCAATTAGAGGTTGTCTAAACTAGGAATTCTCTAAATACTACGTAACATACAAGTTTCTAGATAAACTAAAAAAAAACTCTTTGACAGTCATGGGATAAATAAAAATGTACGATAAATCCAATTACTTGTTACATATCATGAGTGATGTAATGTTTCATTTCTCTACGTTGATAACTAGCTAGGCATGCTCAATTGGAAACATTAACACATACAAAATGAGACCTTTAAACTACAAGAAAGAAAAAAAGGAAATATTAAGAGAGTGAATTAATTTACAAGGAATTTGGATGAGAGATGAGAATTTATTCGTGCATTTCTTGTTACAAGGTGGTGCCTGCAACATTATTTCTCTCTTAGCTTTAATTTTCTTATTTTGTTTCTCTGTCAAATTTTGCACAAGTTTTTAATTATGTGGAAGATGAAGATTGTGGAATTAATCAAATTAAAGAAAATGGGGAAAATTATGCAGGAAATGGGGGGAATAATTGTTGATTCGGAAATTTAGGCTATTTTATTGGGTTCTTGCTTTTAATTTGTTTCCCTCATGTTATTAGTTTGAGCACAAATCAATAGTAATTCATAATATCAACTTAACGTCGAAATATTATTTGGAAATGAACGTTGATATCACACTTCGGTTTATTATTTTAATTTTCAACTTGAAATAGAGCAGTTTTGGAATTGAAAATTGATCTGATGAGCAAGTAAGACAATGAAATTTCAACATTTTTCTAAAAATAAAAATCATGTCCAAACATTTTTTCAACTTGGTTATCATATATACCCTTTAATTTCGATGAATTTACGCAAATCTCCCTTCTTCGGGCCAATTGAAACAAATATGCACTTTCATCTAACCAGTAACTAAAACTAACAGCCTGTTGGCAAAATTTCGCAAGTATAAATATTAAAAAAAAAATGGTTATTTAGAAAAAAGTTTTTCTGAAGATGGAACACTTTGAAACGTGGTGGTCACCTAACATGACTATCTAACCACTAATTAACAACCATCAAAAAATGGTACAGTGATGGAATTATTCTTTCCTTAACTCGAGGTTTTAAGTATGACCCTTATATATATAAAAAATCTTGACAGAAAACACTTTTTAAAATAAATTCTACGCGATGTGAATCTGAATTAATCGAGTTACAATGTGCTTATTGAATATATCTAAAAGAAAACACTAAGTAACAGCCTAGCCAAATTTTTTTCACATGAACTTTGGAGTTTGGAGTGTGATGGTCACCTAATATGCAATATTCCTTCAAAGGGTATTTTAATATAAATTTGTGATAATTCATGGTAGCCAAGTATGAAAAGTCCAAAATGGTACTCGTTTCGTGCATTAATGTTTGACTTATATACCTCATTTAAAAAAAAAAAAACAAATAAACTGAAAATGTTTATATATAACTCCTAATTAGTATTCTCTTCGTTCTAAAATAATTAAATTGTTGAAGTATTTTTTAGTATTTAAAATAATTAAATTACTTATTATTTAAGATAGATGTTGAAATTTATTTACAATTTCATCCTTCCTTAATTAGATTTTCAAGGTTGAGTTTCTATGATCATTACTAAAAGTTTGGAGTTTGAAAAGGATAAAAAAAAAAGATTAATTTATGTCTTTATCCTTTTTTCTTAACATGTGTGTCATATTCCAACAATTTAATTATTTTGAAACGGAAAGAGTAATTACTAAATCATCTTAATTTCTATATCAAGATTTTCTTAGTTTCATTTCAGTTGACCCTCTTTCTAAAGATATTTGTTTCAATTTAATTGTCCCTTTGACGAATTAAAGAGAATTTTATTATATTCTTTTAATACTATCCTTAACATTAAATAACTAAATAAAATGTATTTATTCAAATTTATATTTTCAGGCATAATTAATAAGGCTAATTTGGTAAAATAAATTTTTAATTAATATTTTTTAAATGAGTGTGACAAGTTAATAGGGTCAACTAATATAAAACCGAGTGATACTAGTTTATTCAAAGGATAAATTACACAAAACTCAAACTTAAGATACTATATTACCTAATATCCCTTACCTTTTAAATATTTACATAAAATCCCAATTTTCAACTTTACTCTTGATACATATCAACAAATCTCCACATTCTATGTTTACTCCATCATTAACTCATGCAAGCTATTTGTTTTTTTTTTTTTTTCAAAGACTTCCTTTCCTAAAATCTCTCCCAAATTATAATCAATTAAAACATCTTCTATCTCCAAGCCTTTTTTTTTTTTAAGATTTAATTTCCTAAAATCTCTCCAAATTATAATATTAACATACTTCTCACTTCAATTCAACTTGCACAAAAATAGTAATATCTATCAATATTAGTATTCAATATAAAATATTAATTTTCGTTAATCCAACGAAGCTACAAGTTGTGCATGGATTTTGTTAATCCGCTTGATATATATATAAAAATATTAATTTTCTGGATACATTTTCATAGTGTAATGGTGATTCATGTTATCAATATATATGTGATACATTTGTTGACAGTATATGAGTGATATATTTTGTTGTTAGATTATTGGTGATACATTTTATTGATAATGTATGAGTGATACATTTTGCAGTCAGATTATTGGTGATACATATGTCCTAAATGCTTTTATATCTATTATATTTTTGTATTCATTTATAAATTAGTGATATATTTAACATATGAATAAATGAATCGCCTTTTAAATTGTGTTTTTCTCAGCACATTTATTTCAACTAAAAAAATGTATCACTAATATAACCGATAATCTCTTAAAACTAATGTAGAAAATATTAATATGAAACAGAATTTAATATGAATCATATAAATTTCAAACTCACACTCTTTAAATGTGAATTAGAAATTTCAAACTTCAATTTATACGTCAAGTATGCTAAATGTATCATATGTATATTGAATATCTAATTTTGAAAAAAAAAATCATAGAAATACAACCAAATCTATGACACATTTTTCAGATGTATCACATAGTAATCCTTCACCGCCAAATAATAATTCAAATAATATTTCAGATTTCAGATGTATCACGTATTCAAATAATAATAATGCTTCTCCTCCTTCTCTCTTCATTCACTTCCGTCGATGACGTCGTGCTAGTCTGGACATGAGCAGAGAATTGTGTATAAGCTCTCAAATTATTTTCTAAATTCAAAGTCGGAATTGGAATGGTGCATTACAACACTGGACTTAAGGTGACCGTGTACAGAATTGAATATCTTACCTTGCAATACCCCCAGACAACTGTGATGTTTACAAACTATGTGCCACATACGGTAGTTGCAACAGTAAAAAATCTCCTGTATGTGGATGCTTAGACAAATTCTAGCAACGGTAAAAGGAAGAACTTTTACCAAAGGCATCACACGGAATAAGGAAAAGACTCAATTTGACTGGATTATTTACTTGAAATTTGAAACTTGATTGGGGGTATTGCTGATTTTGTGAATTTCATTAATTCACTGTGTAACTGATTATGCGTAATTTGCTTCATAGATAAAAGAAAATTTGTTACTTTCTTAAATAAATATCTAGTTAGTCTTAAATGTATTATTTTCTATATGTATCACGTTAAAATAGATGTATCACAATTTTGAAAAATTGAGATATGATGTAATTAACCAAATAGTTAGGATAAAATGTAATAACACTTAACCATTCAGTGATTTATTTAAGTTATCCTTTTTCAAAACCAAACTAAGTAGCCGTTTGACCATAGAGATTTTTTTCTTTTTTCTAAAAAATTATTTCACTTTAGTGCAAAAAGTAAAAACACACTCCATTTAATCATGAATTTTCCAACTCCAACTGCGAAAAATTATTTAGAAAAGTGAAAATAATTTTTCATTCATGCTTCTCTTAGAAAATTTTAAAAACAACTTTAATTTATATTCGTGATCAAACACAACTCTAACTTCATCTTTTAACTCCAACTCCAACTCCCCAATAAAAAAAATAAAAAATACTCCATTTTCATGGCCCAAAAACTTTTTTGGGAAGTGCAAACAATGTCAAATTTGGCCTGCTGGAGTGTAATTAATTGCTTCTGTATTTGGACCAAACTGTACCCAACCTACCACAAACTTTACCTTTTCCCACCTTACTCCAAACCCGTCTGCAATCATTGCATCTTCATCTTCAATCTCCTCCTCATATTGGCACTTCAAATCAATTATTCCCATAAACAGATGAGATCCAAAATTTCATGATATTTGAATCCCAAGACTGGAACTTTATTGTATATTTATCTTCATATTCAATCTGGTTCTTTTTTGGCACTTGTAAATCAAGATTCTTGATTCACATAAACATATCAGATTCACAATATTGGACTCCAAGATTGAAACTTTCTTGTGCATAGTGTGAGAAAAAGAGTGAACCTCCAAAACCAAGAGCTTTTTTTTTTTTTTTTTCAAGATTTGAAGAGAGAATATGGAACCACCACCACCATCAGCAGCAGCAGGGGTAAAGGCTAGAGTTTTAGATATTCCACTTTATGGGATTGGTTTTGAGTTTGTAGAAATTACACCCCAAAAAGTCACTGGTCGTCTTCCCGTGACAGACAAGTGTTGTCAGCCATTTAAGGTGTTACATGGTGGAGTTTCAGCTATGATATCTGAGGCACTGGCAAGTATGGGAGCTCACATGGCTTCTGGTTTTCAGAGAGTGGCTGGAGTTCATCTCGGTATCCACCATCTCAAGAGTGCTCATCTTGGTGACCTTGTTTTTGCCGAGGCTGCACCAATCAATGTTGGGAAGAGTATTCAAGTTTGGGAAGTTTGTCTTTGGAAGACTGATCCATCTGATGAAGAAAACAAGACTTTGTTGGCATCATCAAGAGTTACTCTTAAGGTCGGCATGTCTGTACCTCAAAATGCCACAGATGCTGCGGTGAATCTCAAGAAATATGCTAAGTTATGATCAAGCTGGGTACAGAATGTTGGTTATAAAAGTACCTGTTGTAAACCCCTTGTTATTGTCTTTATGAATACCAAAAAAAGAGTGGGATCTACATTATCTAATACTAATTTCTTTTATTTGTGTCTGACAATGGATTACCCCTAATCTGTTTCCTAAATTTTACTTTGAACTAATCATACTAGTACAGGCCAAAAGAAATTGAAGATGAGAAGATAACTTCGGTGCGCCCAGCCTGCTGGTTTATAGCCTCATCTTGTGTGACAAACCCCTGAGCAAGTTGCTTTTCAGGGCCTGCAGTTGTTTGACACACTAAAGAGAAGTGATACTGAACCTACCCAGGTTTGATCCTCCAACATAAGCACATTAAAATGCTCTCTCCAGGATTCCTGGAACAATTTCAAAACCTTAAATAACTTCTCTGATAAGGAAGCAGGTTAATCCATCCATCAATCAATCAATCAAATAACCCTTAATCTCATGCTAGTTGGGTCGCTGATATAATCCTCTACATGTGTCCCATGTTAATTCATTCCGAACTAATATATCTCTAAGCAAGTAGGTGATCAGATAGTTGGTCAAGTAACTTCCTGATGTCCAAGTCTGATAGAGGCAACTCTAGCATTACACTCATTAACAGTGGCTGGCAGATTAATACAGCAACTCAACACTACACTCGGGTTGTGCAGTAACTGTGATGACAGCTAAAAACGCCAATCTTACATGTATATGTTTCACCATGTTAGAGTGGGTAAAAAGTGCCACGTTGGTTGGGGAATGGACTGGTAGTTTGCTTATATGGACTGGGTAATCGTCACCTCACGAGCTAACTTTTGAAGTTAAGAGTTAGGCTCAATGTTCATTCTTTACATGGTACTGGCGCCCTGGGAGTGAGAGGTGTTAGAGTGGATAAAAAGTCTCACATCGTTTGGGAAATGAAGTGGTAGTTTGGTTATATGGGCTTGAGTAATCCTAATATCCACAAGTTTTAAAACCAAACCGCGTCGCATCACCTTTAAATCCACATAAACCTGCCCCACATTCATAACAGCACCGCCCCATGTTTTTATTTTTTTCTTTTTTTTTTTTGAAAAAATCATAACTCCATTGAAAATTATAATATTTTTAAATCTACAACTAGGAAATAATAACTAATTTCTATTATATTATTTTTCACTAAAAATTGTCAAAAGGTATAACGTGTACAAGTAATGATCAAATAACATATTTTTTTTAAATGAATAGAGATGTTAAAAAACCTACTATAAAATTATTTTTTTGTAGTGTTATACATGTCATTTTAAGTATCATCAATTTTTAAGTAAAGAATACATATAATTTTAAGTATATTCACGAGAACAATATTAATTTTTAGCTTTTTATAATTTAAACCCGTATATATCCGCACCGCATTATTTAAAAATAAAACTTACTTTAATCCACTCCACACCCACACCACACCGCATAAATTTAAAACCCGCACCGCCCTATTGCCATCCCTATACATATGGCAGTGATCCAACACATTAACCTACAATAGAACAAGTCACTTCTTTTTTGATTCATCTCTAACTATAGTTCTGCACCAAACATTATTCTTGAACAACTCTATAAATACCTCAATACGATGCTACAGTCTAAATCACCAAAGTTTAAGAGTGTATCTTTGATTTTCGCATACACATTCAGCAATCGAAATATGTCATCTATTTTAGACAATTGTTAACAATAATGACACCTCTGTAAAAATATTTACTTGGTAAGAAGATGCTTTCTCTAGCAATTTCATTAACGTCCAGAAAAAAGTCATTACATCGTTACTTGTCTGGTCACTTCATTGATGCTTCACCAGTCATACGCTGGTAATACCAACTCATCAAATTGGCAGCTCAAGTGTAGCTTTGTAAAGGTACTTAGGACTTCAGGATCTGATCAAGTACTAAATATCATTAATCTATGTTACACAACCTATATATATGCATCTCTTCTATCAGAAAACTGGAGGACATCATTGTATAGAAACGTTCAGAGTACTTTAAACTGTTCAATATGTGCAGAATCCCTTTGGGGTGTAACATCAAACAACACAATTATGGTGCTTCTGAATCAGCATGCCAGCTGAGGCCAAAAAGGAAAATAATAGACCACCTCAGTCTTGTCAACTCCACCATGTAAGAACTATAAGATTGCCCCAAGAAGCTTATTCTTGCCCCAAAACATTAGTTATCTCATTAACTGGCTAAAGTGCTCCTTATTCTTTATCCAAGAAAATGCACAAAAGAAAAACAAAAAGTTTGTTTCTCCGCAGAACTCGGAATCAAAATAAGCCACAAAAGCCAAAAAGTGACAAAAATAGGCCATCTATTTAAAAAGTTAACAAAATAAAAAAATGTAAAACATAAGAATTTCTTACGTTTTACATGATGATCGAGGGAAAAACGTGCAGTGAATTGTCAAATCTATTAAATCACTTTTCAGAAAAAGTTTTCTCCCACGTAATAAAATCTTACGTGCTTCACTTTCTTCTGCTTATAATATATACAATATTATTATAATATATAACTACTATATATGTTCGCTTATTACTATACTATCGCTTATATATTATAATAATCAGATATAATAATATATATAATAATAGATATAATAATAATATATATAGGGTGTAAAATAATTATGTAGTATAATCTTATTGGGTTATCGGTTTATCAATACAAAATCAAAATTGAGCAAATAATGCAATACTTTTTGTAATAAAATCGTACCGACAAAAATGTTATTGATTTATACATTATCATATATATTTATTGGTACGATTTTGTACACTCTTAAATTAAATTGTGATTTTTTACTCCATTAATTATAATATGAAAAGAATTTGTGCATGAGTCTCCTCAATATCCTAATCGAAACACTAATCGGAAACTACGATGAATCACTAACCGAAAAAATTAATTTCATATTTGTAATACACCAAGAAAATATAATTTTTGTATATAGTAGCATATTTGATCGACGAAAATTTAACATTTCACTATTTTTGAGTAGAGAAAAACTCAAAAATATAAAAAAAATTTACAGTGAAATCGGTTAATTAAGGATGGAACTGATTATTTTTTGACATAGAATAAATATAAGAAAATTGTTAAGTTAATGATCTAATTGATACTTTTTTTGTAAAATGTAAAAATTTATTACATAGTGTCACACTCCCTTTTTCATACTCCAAAAAGATTCGTTTTAAGTTCCAAAGAGTTTTTAATGTTAAAGTGACAAAATGAAGAATTGTTTCGAAAAGGACCTTTTATATTCAAAACTCACAGTCGCCACTTGGCATAAATCCGGTGTACGAAGTCACCTTTTGGAAAATCCTTTTTTAAAACGGTTTGACTCTTTTAAAACTGGTTTGCGAACAGAGATTCTGGCTAAGGAACTCTGTTGACCGAGGGGAAGGTTTTAGGCACCCTTCGATCCCGTGGTTCGACCACGGTCGCTTGGTAGAGAGTATCGGCTAATTTTAAACAATACGAATGTATAAACCACACAAACAAACATCAAACAAATCAAACAAAATTCAAAATCCAAAATAATGTCCAGTCCGAGTTATACAATCCCGAAAAATAGAAAAGTACGAAAAAAAATATAAATCCTATTCTAAACTACTCCTAGACTAAGCTCCACTGCCTCACCCGATGCCTCGGGCCTTCATTGTGCGCCGTCTTCTAGTACAACTTTCTCGGGGCATTCCCCAGATAAAATGATACAGATACTTCGGGGCATTCCCCGGCCAAATGAGTACAATTGAATCGAATACGATAAAACAAAACTATCTCAACACAGATCTCAAACATTCAATCAACCCACAATCTCTAGATTTGCCTACCCGACCTACGTCTTGCCTATTCTAATCGGAGTATCTTGATACTACCAAATTCAATTAACGTTCAATTCAAGCCAAACGACTAATGAATCAAACTAATCAAAAGTCACCAATTATATCAAGTTTTCAATTCCCGCCCTACTTATTCCAAATGACTTCAAATATTTCAATTACTTCATTCATGTGAATCAATTAATCAATATCAACACAGTAATTACAATTGCTCAAACACAATATCGAAACATATCCCCACATCACAATCATCAACCAAACACAATACTCAACTCCAACACATCAAATATAGTAAATATTAAATAAAAGAGGAGGAATAAAATTGGACCTTTAGTGTTTATTTGACGATTTACAAAGAGAAATAAGAGTCGCTCCTATAACCTCGAAGAACACCAATAGAACCTCTACTCTTCAAATCACACGAATGACATTTCCAGAATAACGATGACCCCAATTTCTATTGGAACAGAACAAATTCCCAAACAGAGTTGATGAACAACAAAATCGGGATTACGAAGTCTAGCCCGAACCAACGATACCCACCAAGAGCAATGAATTCCCAAAACCCATTTCCGGCGACGGAACACAAAACTCAGAAGAACCCCAGAACCTCGATACGCAACAGAACCAAAAGAATAAGATAACTTGAGCTATGGTTAGCTCAAATGAACAAGAACGGATAAGAACCACTCGAATTCCGGCGCTCTTAGCCTTTTTCGGTGGAATCTTGACTAAAACCCCAAGAAAACTAAGAAAAACTTTGTGGTATTACTGGACTAGGACGGGATTCGAACTCTTAGTACCTGAATATGACTGAAATAATAATTGATTCCAGCGAAGGATTCGCCGGAAAAGGCTTAGATCTAGCCTATTATCGTCGGAACAGTGACCCAAACGAAAAACGGTGCTACTTTCTCGATCTCCTGATTTTTCTTTTTGTTTTTCCTTTCTCCCTCGATTTTTCTTTAATTGCGATCTCTCTCTCATCTCCCTCCTCTATATCTATCAGTGTGTTTCTGTGTAGGGGTTTTGGAGAAGAAGGTTTGTGTGTTTTGGTGAGAGTAAAAAATGGAATGTGTTGGTTTCCTTTGAAGAAGAAAGCCAAGAAGAAAAAATGTTTCTCCCCTCCCCCCACTTTCTTGTTTCCTCTCTGTATATATATTATGCCCAAAAGTGGAAAGAAATATGATGAAGAGGGGTCCTGCGGGTAGGGGGTGGGGTATGAGTATATTGAGCTTTCTAGAAGGTTCTTTTTTTGTTGTATGTGTATTATTAAAGCCAAAATTTAGTGGGCCCCATTTGTTTGTTGATAAATTGAAATGTAGTGTAGATGACTATGAAATGGAGAAAAAAATGGGGGGATCACATGAGGTGTTCAAATGAAAATGGAGTGAATTCTTATTTTACTATGGGGCCTACCTATTTTTGTTTCACTCCCTTTTTGTTCCCTTTTTCTGTTAGTGATAATTAAATGTGAAGGGAAGGGGTGGCGTATAGGGTAGGTGGGGTAGTAGGTGAGGTGTAAAGGGGGTTAGGATAGGATAAAATTTGTTAGGGAGTTATTATTTGTCTTTTAATGGGGGTATAATCACATGGTGAGGGTACATGGTAGGATAAAATAAAAATGAGTAAAAGTGAATAAAATTAAACTTTAGGAGGACAAAATTATGTGTCTACATCATTCCCCTTTTGGATGTAAACACATGGTGTTTTCATACAAAGCAGTAGACAACGAGACAGAATTTTGCCCTAACCTTTATTCAAAAGCACGGAGCAAGAGAAAGGAGGAAAAACAGGTCTTAACTTAGGACATCCTACCTACCCAAGTTATGAGAGAATCGAGTGACAAGTATCTCAAAAGATTGGAAGGAGATGGACTGTACCGAGTTGTAGAGTCGAGTGAGGTTCTATTGGTTCCGGTCCGCGGCTCTGTCATTACATCAAAATAAAAATTGCAAGTCAAAACATAAATGAAATTACAAAATCCTATCTATACAGCTTCTGTTGGCTCTTGAATCAACTTTTATCACCCTATTCTTCAGGCGGGCTCCTGACTTGCAATTTCTTTCAACTTGTTGCTTGACTTTCAATTGCTTTGCTTTGTTGCTTGACTTTTCAGTTATTTGCCCTGTGCTTCGGGCGGGCTTCTGACTTGCAATTTCATCACTTTGTTGCTTGACTTTTCATTTCTTCACTCTATTCTACAGACGGGCTCCTGACTTGCTATTTCATCACTTTGTTGCTTGACTTTTCATTTCTTCACTCTGTTCTCCAGGCGGGATCCTGACTTGCTATTTCATCATCTTGTTCTTCAGGCGGGCTCCTGAAACCAGAATTAAAACTAGAACAAACATTATCCCAAACAAAAATTATAGTAAAGTAGCATTTCATTTTTGAAAGCGTGGTCCCATTTTTCAGGAGGATCCTGAATAGAAGGTAAAGTCTCATTTTTCAGAAGGGTCCTGAACAGAAAGTAAAATCCCATTTTTTAGGAGGCTCCTGAACAGAAAGTAAAATCTCATTTTTCAGGAGGCTCCTGAACAGAAAGTAAAATCTTATTTTTCAAGAGGGTCCTGAACAGAAAGTAAAATCTCATTTTTTAGGAGGGTCCAGAACAGAAAGTAAAGTCCTATTTTTTAGGAGGGTCCTGAACAGAAAGTAAAGTCCCATTTTTTAGGAGGGTCCTGAACATAAAGTAAAATCCCACGGATGTGCATTTCCAATGGTAGCTGAGTTAAGTGAAGTGAATTTGCCCCTGTTTCATCAAAGACAATTTTGTTAGTTAAAAAACTTAGTGATGGTTTGCAGCATTTGGCTTTCCAGACATCTGCTCCAGCACTTGTTCCTTTCATCTTTGTTTCATATTGTTGACATTTTCCCCTGTCTTGCCGCTTCATCAACCTGGATCCAGATCGAGGGAAATGAGTTCTGACTCGGACAATGAATTTTCATTTTACCATGTCTCTGAGATGCACCCTTTTAAAAATCTGAATACTCTTACGAATTCGGTAGCCTGTCGGTTGATAGACTTCCTTTGCTTTGTGTTGAATTACGATCAAATTTCTTTCATATGCTAGTCCTTGGCTTTTCTCATACAATTGGAAAGACTGATAGCAAGTTTTGAAATCTTTTCTCGCTTGTTTTGACACAGACTTGACTTAAAATGTAAAGAAATGATGATGACTTTTATTTTGATAAATGACATAAAAAAAACAAAATATGAATAGGTAAATGGAAGAAAAGGGCAACGTCCCTTATTCAAAATAAAACTTATCTGAATACGGCAACCAACTCTAATGAGTATGACATGCATTTTGGATTAAGCTGCTTGATCTTCCTATCCAAACTTCCCATTTGTTGTTGAGTTCATGCCTTTGCCGCTGAGCCGCTTCTTCAAATTCATTGGACCCATATATCTCATTCAATTGATGACATCTTAAAAGACTTTCGCCAACAAATCTCTTTCTTTTCACTTTTCACTTTTCACTTTTCTTTGAACTCGCCATCGCCTTACGGTGCCCGTGAGGGTTTTCACCAATAAGACTCTCTCATTTTTATTTCTCTCCACTCACCATCGCCATATGGTGCCCGTGAGGGTTTTCACCAATAAGACTCTCTTATTTTCATTTCTCTCAACTCACCATCGCCTTATGATACCCGCGAGAGTTTTCACCAATAAGACTCTCTCTTTTTCATTTCTCTAAACTCACCATCACTTTATGGTGCCCACAAGGTTTTTCACCAATAAGACTCTCTCATTTTTGTATTTCTTTCCTGATTTCTTATGCTGAGGAAGACGAGTAGTACCCAACAATGTATCATCATATCCATTGCATGCCTAGCCTTAACATTATCAAGAATTGATCTAAAGGACTTTCTTTGGTTGTAACTTGGCTTTTGGATAATGTTAGAAAGGGGATGACAAAAGGCTTAAACGACACTTGAAATGAGGGAGGGCTTACAACTTTTGGAATCGACTCAAACAATGCATTAACTCATGCCCCAGTTTTTTGACTGGGTGACTCTAAAATCTTCATTTGGTTGGACCGAGCCCGAAATAGGGCAGCCTACGTATCTCACTTTTGAGAGAGGAGAATCAGGTCGCACGTAGTTCCATCAGCTTGTTCTTTGTTTTGATTTAATTTATTTCTTTTATTTTCAAACTTTTTCTTTTATTCTTATTTTCTTGACATTTATATTTGACTCTATTTTGATTCCAAAAGAGGGATATGAAAGAAAAATAAAACGAAGCTCAAACGGGTAAACAAAGGATGACACAATATTTGGATAGAATAAGAAAATGCCTGCATCATATCAATCTTCAAAAATGCAAATACTAAACATGCAATAAAATCAACGGAGGATAAAATATCATACATAATATCTTTTGACCGCATCAACATTGATAGCCATTTCTGCCATTTTGCCTTCAATATCTGTCAAATATAAGGCTCCATTGGGCAACACTTTCTTTACAATGAAGGGACCTTGCTAGTTTGGGGAGAACTTGCCTTTCGCTTCAACCTGATGGGAAGGATACACTTTAATACCATCTGACCAACATCAAAATGCCTGGGTCGTACCCTTTTGTTATATGCTCGAGCCATTTTCTTCTGATACAATTGGCCATGACATACCGACGTTAGCCTTTTTTCCTCAATCAAACTCAATTGTTCCAGTCGGGTTTTGACCCACTCGTCATCATCAATCGCTGCCTCCATAATGACTCGAAGAGAGGGAATTTCAACTTCTGCAGGAATGACTGCTTCTGTCCCATACACTAATAAATATGGAGTTGCCCCTGTTGAAGTGCGAACAGTAGTGCGATAACCTAGCAATGCAAACGGCAACTTCTCATGCCATTGTCTAGACCCTTGTACTATTTTCCGCAGTATCTTCTTGATATTCTTATTGGCGGCTTCCACAGTACCATTGGCCTACGGACGATATGAAGTAGAATTTTGATATGCGATGTTAAACTGTCGGCACACTTCTTGCATCAAATGACTATTGAGATTGGCAGCATTGTCCGTAATAATCATCTTTCGAATTCCAAACCTACAAATGATGTTGGCATGAACAAAATCTACCACCGCTTTCTTTGTTACTGAATTGAAAGTTATTGCTTCTACCCACTTTATAAAGTAATCAATGGCCACCAAAATGAATCTATGACCATTTGACGCTTTCGGTTCAATCGGTCTAATCACGTCCATCCCTCAAGCTACAAACGGCCATGGAGCAGCCATTGCGTGCAACTCAGTAGGAGAAGAATGTATCAGATCACCGTGTACTTGACATTGATGACACTTTTGAACAAATCAAATAGAATCTCTCTCCATAGTAAGCCAATAATAACCTGCTCGAAGAATCTTCTTTGACAAGACATAATCATTCATATGCGGCCCGCATACTACAGATTGTATTTCAACCATGATCGTCGAGGCTTCTCTTGCATCTACACACCTCAAAAGTCCCAGAGCTAGGGTTCTCTTGTATAAGATTCCCCCACTTAAGAAAAATCCGCTAGCCAAACGCCTAATAGTCCTCTTTTGACCACTGGTGTCATGTGACGAGTAGTCTCCTGATTGAATGTATCGCTTGATATAAAAAAACCAAGGTTCGCCATTGAGCTCTTCTTTAATTGCATTATAATAAGCGTGTTGATCACAACTCTGGATATGTACTAGATCGATGTAGGCTTTATCACGATGTTGGAGTATTGAAGATAGAGTGGCTAAAGTATCAGCAATCTCATTATAAATCCTCAGAATATGCCTAAATTTCACTGATACAAACCGTCGACATAACTTCTACAAGCATTGTCGATACGGTATGAGCTTCAAATCTCGCATCTACCAATCGCGTTGGATTTGATGGACGAGCAAATCTGAATCCCCCAACACTAATAGCTCCTGGACTCCCATATTGATAGCTAACTTCAAACCAAGAATGCAAGCTTCGTATTCTGCCATATTATTGGTACAATAAAATCAAAGTTGTGCTGTTACCGGGAAATGTTACCCCGCTTCAGAGATAAGAACTGCACCTACTCCTACTCCTTTCATGTTGACAGCTCCATCGAAGAACAACTTCCAACCTGGATCCGCATCTATAACGACTTCATCGACACACAACACTTCTTCATCAGGAAAATATGTCTTTAATGGCTCGTACTCTTTATCGATAGGATTCTCAGCAAGATGATCTGCCAAGGCTTGGGCTTTCGTGGCTGTTCGAGTCACATATACAATGTCGAACTCGGTAAGCAATATTTGCCACTTTGCCGATCGACCTGTTGGCATAGGTTTCTGAAAAATATACTTCAAAAGTTCCATATGGGAGATGAGATAAGTAATGTAGGAAGAGAGATAATTCTTCAACTTCTCCGCTACCCAAGTTAGGGCACAACACGTCCTTTCAAGAAGAGTATACCCGGCCTCATATGTGGTGAACTTCTTGCTAAGATAATAAATAGCCTGCTCTTTCTTGCCTGTGACATCATGTTGACCCAGTACACAACCAAACGAATTGTCCATGACTGATAAATATAAGATCAAAGGCCTACCAGGCTCCGGTGGTACCAGCATGGGCGGATTTGACAAATATCTTTTGATTTTGTCGAACGCTTCCTGGCATTCTTCAGTCCATTCTACCGCAACACTCTTTTTCAACAACTTGAATATGGGATCACAAGTGGTTGTGAGTTGAGCAATAAACCTGCTGATGTAGTTCAGTCTACCAAGCAAACTCATTACCTCCGTCCTATTCTTGGGCAGGGGCAAATCCTGAATGGCTTTGATTTTTGAGGGATCTAATTCAATTCCCCAACGGCTGACTACAAACCCCAACAGCTTTCCAGACGGAACTCCAAATACATATTTTGTCGGTTTGAGCTTGAGATTATACCTACGAAGCCTTTCAAAGAACTTTCTTAAATATTTAACATGGTCAGCCTGACTTTTTTACTTAATAATCACATCATCCACGTAGACCTCAATCTCCTTATGCATCATATCATGAAACATAGTGGTCATGGCTCTCATGTATGTTGCTTCAACATTCTTCAAACCGAACGTCATCACTCAATAACAATAGGTCCCCCATGGTATGATAAAAGATGTCTTCTCCACGTCTTCATCATCCATAATGATTTGGTAATATCCGGCATAGCAATCCACAAAAGAGGCAACCTCATGTTTAGCGCAGTTGTCCAGCAAAATATGGATGTTGGGCAGCGAAAAATCATCTTTCGAACTTGCTCTGTTCAAATCACGGTAATCAACACATACTTGAATTTTGCCATCTTTCCTTGGGACAGGAACAATATTTGATAACCACGTGGGATAGCGAGCCACTCGAATTACTTTGGCTTCAAGTTGTTTCATGATTTCCTCTTTGATTTTAATACTTACATCAGTTTCAAACTTCCATAACTTATGTTTGATAGGAGGAAATGTGGGATCAGTTTGTAATTTATGAGCCACTAATTCAGTGCTTAAACCAGGCATATCATGATAAGACCATGCAAAAACATCCTTATAATCAATTAATGCTTGAATCATTCCATCTTTTAGCTTTGGCAAATCATGTACACTAATTTTAGTTTCCCTAACATATTCTTGATTCCCTAGATTTATTGGCTCAGTCTCATTCAAATTAGGATTCGGTTTGTCTTCAAACTGTTCCAACTCTTTGCTTATTTCTTCTAGTACTTCTTCTTCATCATATTCCCTATCCTGTTTCATTACATCTTAATTAGTTTGGATTTTAAGATCAGGCTGAAAATTTTGCATGCATGTCATGTCATTAGAATCAGCATAAAGAGAATTGTATAAAAAAAGAAACAAATAAAATATATTAGACACGAAACAAAAGGGATATTGCATTTCATTAAAAGAAAAGATAGAAGGGTTTAAACATAGATGCTAACATAACATAGGCAAAGGCCCCGACTATGCCCCGTACCTTCAACAGGTAATTCATCGTCAGAGAAGCTGATCCGATTGACCTCAAAGATTTTTCTGACCATCTTCTCAAGCTGATTTACTGTAATCTCCCTAGGAACATATGCTTCATTTAATACCTTCAGTATAATATCACGATGTTCCTTGGAACGCAACAACAAAGATAAGAGGGAAATTTGAGCAGGGGTTTTATTCAACTCGTCTATTATTTGATACTCTGGCAATTTCATCTTTTTCAAAAATTCTTTGGCATCTTCTTCGGTGACAGGCTTTTTAATAGATGAAGGTCCACTCACAATTGGCTTGGACTTTCTTAAACTTTCAGGCACAAAGCATCTTCCTGATCGAGTCAAACCCCCTACCTCATCTATATCTTCCACTACTTCCTTCCCGTGATAGGTCATCACTGTCAAGATGGGCTTACTCGGTGCTCCTATCACCGTCAACTTAGGTTTATACTGACTTAAATCAACATACCTTATGGCACCTTGTACTGTGATCAGTGGTTTCTTTGCGCTTTCTGGGGCTTTATCTTCTCTCATTCCTTTCTGGTTCAATGACATTGCTTTCAAAGACTCTGATACATTCGTCGATTTCTCCTCACTGGTTTGTCTCTTGACAATAAGCTTATAATACCTTGATGATTCTTTCCCATCATATATCAATTCTAACATATTTGTTTCAACGAGGGTTGGCAGCGAATTCTAGTTAATATTCGGAACCTCCGGGGCCTGGACCAGCATTTGATTTGTGTCAATTAAATCTTGGATAGCTCTCTTTAAATGCCAGCATTTCTAGATATCGTGGCCTGGCATGTCAGAACAGTATGCATACCTCAAATAATAATCGTGATTCCTCGGAGGTGGATTTGTAAGCCTTCTTTGAATTGGGCTTAAGACCTTCATCTTTCTCAACCTATCAAATAAGCTAGCATATGACTCCCCAAGAGGTGTGAACTAATTTTTGACCGCCTTATCTTTCTTGTACTCGGGCCTGGGTTGGAAACCGGGTCTGGAGTGGTTTTGGTAATTTACTGGAGCTGATAGGTAATTTTATGGAGCTTGCGTGCGCCATTGCGGGTAAGAAGGGGTTTAGGCATATGGCTGCGCGTTATATACTGGGTACGAGGGTGGTGGAATGGAATATAAAGGGTTTTGTATAGGGTAGTAATAGTGGGGAGGAATATATAGAGCTTGGGCGTAGACTTGGGCTTGGACTTGGGCTTGGGGATAGGGGCGAGGCCATTTTTTGGGATAGGAATGGGTTTCAGCTACGACAGTCTCCACGTCCTCTTTCTTCTTTTTACCTCCGAATGCACCAGATCCACCTTGAATTGCTTGTGTGGTGGCTTTCAATGCGGCAAAACTCACTATTCGGCCGGTCTTGATTCCGTCCTCTATCATCTCCCCCATTTTGAGGACTTCAATAAAAGACTTTCTCATTGCCGGAAGTAAATGTTGAAAATAGGTCTCATCCTGTGCCTGAATGTAAATCTCTACCAACTTACTTTCCTTCATTGGAGGCTTTACCCTGGCAGCCTGTTCACGCCACCTTATCTCGTATTCCCTAAAACCTTTAGTGCTTTTATTCTTCATGTTGACCAAGGATTTTTTGTCCAAAATCAGGTTGACGTTATACTGAAAAAGTTGCACAAACTTAGAAGCTAAGTCATCCCAGTTGTTTCACTTGTCGATATCTTGATTGACAAACTATTCTGAAGCCAGATCGGAAAGACTCTCGCCAAAGAAAGCCATGAGCAGCTCTTCTCTTTCTCCTACAACCCTCAATTGGTTGCAATAACGTCTCAAGTGTGCCACGGGATCACCGTGCCCAATATACTTCTCAAACTTGGGCATTTTAAAACCGATGGGAAGGTTGACGTCTGGGAACATGCAAAGATCTTTATAGGAAACACTCTTATAACCTCCGATTCCCTGCAAATTCCTCATGGCCTGTTCTAAACTTTTCAACTTTCGCTCTATGACTTCTTGTTCCTCTGTTGTGATACGTTTCTCTGTATCAAATGGAAATACAAGTGGCTGAGTGTACCCATACGGTTTATTCATTCTCAAAGTAGGCTCTGGGGAATAATACTGACTATCTGGAACCTTCAATACTGGCTCACTGGCAGACCGAGGAAACCCCATTGTCGGACGCATAACATATGTGGGAGCTTCAGGTGGTGGCGGAGCCACGAACACCGTCGTGATCGGTGGCGCCGGCTGAGCAGCGGGTCTTAGTTAGGGAGCTGCCAAGGGCACACTAGAGTGCCAGGATAATAATGTCGCAGAGTGAATCCTGACGTGTGTTCAGGTGACTCAGTGGGAGCAGAGAATTGGGCCTGAGAGAGCGGTGGGCAATTAGAGATACTCCCAAGACCTTTAGGGAGCGGAGGAGGAGGCATGCCACTAGCCCATGCTCGGTGCAAATCTATCAGTTATTGCCTGAGCCTTACTACCTTATCATTGCGTTCTGAGCTTTCTTCCCTAGGATCCTGATCTGGGTCAATGAGAGAATTTTCAATCTCCCTGCTAGCCATGGTGGGCTTTGATTTTATCTAGTGAAGTACGGGTGACTAGCCAGAGTGCTACAAACCTACCACTGTTATCTGAAAGGACATGCTCACCAAAGACAACATCCGTTAGGATTAGGTCACACAACAAGCATGGGAATCACATTGGTAAAATTGCCCTAGATTCATGTTCATTTCTACCAACCTTTGAGGGTATCGAGGTCATTTTAACATCATCCCAATTTTCATCTACACTTCCTCTAAACACACTTTTTTTCGCCCTCATTTCCATCTCTCTTCTTTTTTTCATATCAGTCTCTGTTATTTTCCTTTCTTGTCTTATCATCCTTTCTTTCTTTTCTTCTCTCGCTATCTGCCTTCATTTTATCATTCTTTATGGCTTTTGTTTTTCTTTAAAAGAGGAAAAATAATGAAAAACAATGAAACAAAATGATTAGATCGAACCCAAAAGTAGGTTGCCTACGTATCATGTTGTACATGAATCGGATCTTGCGTAGTTCGGGATGCATATGCATAAACATCACACAATTGAAGGTTTTTTTTATACGAAAAATGAAAACAAATAAACAAAAGAAAGACGTAACATCATAACATTTGGATGAAAGAAACAACAAAAACATACAACGAATTTAGGACCACTTTAAAACTAAACAACAAATACAAAACAACATTCTAAACCCCTAACGACATACGTGCAATTACTAATAAAGACCCAAATATCAAAAACAACTTTACTCTGACTTAAAATAGAAACCACCCTACAGTGACAGAAACATAAAAGACTCAAAACTACATAAAGATAAATTCTCTTTCAAACTGGTGCTCTGTGTGATGTCCCCGGCTGAGATGAACCCGTCTGTGAAGTCCCCTTTTTTTCACTCAGACTTTGCAACATATCCTGCAACGACGTTTTGATACCTGGGAACAAACTTCTCACCCGTATCCCCGCCTCTTGGAGATTACACCCGCAAAGGTTTTTCTGACACCCATCCACAATTATGATCAAACGTGACAACTGAACTCTCAAAAACTCCACCTTGGCACCCGGATCTTCCTGCTCATCATCCTCTACCATGATTGCTTCCTGTATTAAGGGTCTACTAATGCCACGGGGCAGAGATTGTAGCCAGATTTCACAGTTTTGAGTGCATCCTGGATTTTTCTCGAGAGTACCGACACCTAGCTTTATCGCGTTATTCCAGAATTGCTTATATTTGCTTTCCCCCACGGCTTGGTTTTTAAAGTACTATACATTCTTTAGAAGGTCCATTATTGGGGGACGTCTTGCATCCTACCCAACTGACGCATCACCTTTCTTGGATTGTAAGGCCTAGTGCAGTTAAGTCCTATCAAAACTAGAAAGATTTGCATTTGAGGTCCAATCAAGATTTTCTTAGGACGAAACCACATATAGCACCAAAGAATGTTGTTCGGAGTTCTTGATTCGAGAAATTCGATCCAGGAATTGACTCTCATAGGAAAAGAAAATTTGTCAAAACGCATTCTCTCTTACATGGCTTGCACTCGATCATTCAGACAACGGTCAATCACATCTGTTTTAATCAAAGAAGGCGTATGCAAGTGCTCCATCATCCGCAACTGCAATATCAGATTACTCCCCTCAAAAAATCGTACCCCTCATTTTACTTCAGTTAAAGCCTTATATATTTCTGTTAAGATCATTGGTACAATGGTGACCCCATTTTTTTTCTCGAATAAAGCTATCACCACTGATTGTAGACGAGTATTGATACACCTCTCATCTAACGGGAACACTAAGATGCCCAACAAAGCTAGACAGCAAACCTCAAGACGACGTTGTTCCCAAATTTTTTTGGTAGTACAGAATTCATCCCAAAAGAAGTCGAAACCCTCTAAGGACCCAAATCTAGCAAAGAAATAGTCCAAGGAAATCCAAAATTGTTTGAGACATCCCAGATGCTTGTTATATTTTAATCCACAGAGTCGAAGGAATTTCTTACGAGTATGATTGCGGGCTAAAATCATCTGCTGACCCATATAAGTCAACCAAAACAAACGAGACACTTCTGCCAGGGTAGGAGTCAATTCACAACTTCCGAACCTAAATACCAAATTATTTGGATCCCAAAAATTCAACGCAGCTTCTATTAGATCCGGATGAGGTGTGAGATCCATGAGTGCTACAAGATTGCCTAACACTTTCCTCACTTCATGATTTTCAGAGTAATTGAACGTGCCCCACCACTTGATCAACTTTTTGGGTACCTTGACAACCATAAGAACTCTAGACTTTGTGGACAGATCCATCCTGTAGTAACAGATAAGAAATTATCTCAAAAAATTGCTAAGAGCAAAAGGTTCCCAACCAATGGGAATTTGATGCGGACATACGTCGATGGGACAGACCGCTTCATGACTCCAAATCTCCGAACAATAACACTGAATAAAATCAGCCTACTTGGATAACAACTCTAGGTTACGGGGTAAAAGACCTAGCCTAAGACTAAGACGATGGCCAAAATAAAGATTGCCGGACCCACCGAGGGTTGCCTACGTATCCCGCCCCGAGAGAGGGGAATCAGGTATGCATAGTTCATCCAAATTGGACAAATAAAGATTAACTAATAGACTGACCCTAACTTAAGAGACACAACCAAAGACCAAAAAAAAAAGGGCAGCCCGATGCACTAAAGCTACCGCTATGCGCGGTGTCTGGGGAAGGGCCCCACCACAAGGGTGTATCGTACGCAGCCTTACCTTGCATTTCTGCAAGAGGCTATTTCCAAGGCTTGAACCCATGACCTCCTGGTCACATGGCAGCAACTTTACCAGCTACTCCAAGGCTCCCCTTCAAAAACCGATGAATTAAAAAAAATTGGGTTTTTAATTTGACACCAACGACTATGAAAGAAAAATCTTTTTTGAAATTTTCGAATTATGAATACGTGGTAAAGGAATAAAAGGATTTTTTTTTTTTTGCATTTTCCTTTATAAAACCTCCTATTGTAAAAAAAATCTTTTCTTTTTGAAATTTTTGAATTGTGAAAAACAAAAGCCATAAAGAACTCTAAAAACTACAAATCTCTTTTTTGGACTTTTTTTTTTCACACACTTTACTTCTAACACATGCATTACCCCACATCAGTCTGTCAAATGACCACATTACCCTCAAAGATGCAACATTTAGCACGTAGGAATGCTTTAGAGGTAAGTCTCCTACAAAGGACCAAATGGGTCCCGCTAGGTCTTAATATGATGCACATAAGCATGATCTAAAGGCTGACCTACGCTGACGTTCACTAACAAGGCCGTTCAGGGGAGCATATAATCGATAATGGCTGCTTAGCTTTCCACCTACTCCATACATCCAACGGCTCCCCCCTAAAATAAAGGTGACTCAACTAGAGTTCGTACACACGACGTGTGCTCCGAGACTTATTGCGGAAAGAATGACTCAGGTTATGCACATGATGTCAGATATAAAAGCGGTACACATAGGATAAATACTGTAAACAAAGAGCACGAAAACACACAAAAATGAAAACACAAACAAAAATCGCAAACAATGCTTATACACTCGTAATGCCAAACAAAGCCGATACGACTCCAAAAAAAGCTTGGATTCTGAAATTGTCCCCAGCAGAGTCACCAGAGCTGTCACACCCCCTTTTTCATACTCCAAAAAGATTCGTTTTAAGTTCAAAAAGGTTTTATTGTTAAAGTGAAAAAATGAAAAAAAAAATCGAAAAGGACCTTTTATATTCAAAACTTAGAGTTGCCACTTGGCATAAATACGGTGTGCCAAGTCACCTTTTGGAAAATCCTTTTGAAAATGGTTTGACTCTTTTAAAACTGATTTGCGAACAGAGATTCTGGCTAAGGAACTCTGTTGACCGAGGGGAAGGTGTTAGGAACCCTTCGATCCCGTGGTTCGACCACGGTCGCTTGGTAGAGAGTATCAGCTAATTTTAAACACTACGAATGTATAAACCACACAAACAAACATCAAATAAATCAAACAAAATTTAAAATCCAAAATAATGTCCAGTCCGAGTTATACAGTCCCAAAAAATAGAAAATTACAAAAAAAATATAAATCCTATTCTAAACTACTCCTAGACTAAGCTCCACTGGCTCACCCATTGTCTCGGGCCTTCATTAAGCGCCGTCTTCTAGTACAACTTTCTCGGGGCATTCCCCAGATAAAATGATACAGATACTTCGAGACATTCCCCGGCCAAATGAGTATAATTGAGTCGAATACGATAATATAAAACTATCTCAACACAGATCTCAAACATTCAATCAACTCACAATCTCTAGATTTGCCTACCCGACCTATGTCTTGCCTATTCTAATCGGCGTATCTTGATACTACCAAATTCAATTAACGTTCATTTCAAGTCAAACGACTAATGAATCAAACTAATCAAAAGTCACCAATTATATCAAGTTTTCAATTCCCGCCCCACTTATTCCAAGTGACTTCAAATCTTTCAATTACTTCATTCATGTGAATCAATTAATCAATATCAACCACAGTAATTACGGTTGCTCAAACACAATATCGAAACATATCACCATATCACAATCATCAACCAAACACAATATTCAACTCCAACACATCAAATATAGTAAACATTAAATAAAAGAGGGGGAATAGAATTGGACCTTTAGTGTATATTTGACGATTTACGAAGAGAAATAAGAGTCGCTCCGATAACCTCAAAGAACACCAGTAAAACCTCTACTCTCCAAATCACACGAATGACATTCCCAGAATAACGATGACCCCAATTTCAATTGGAACAGAACAAATTCCCGAACAGACTTGATGAACAACAAAATCGGGATTACGAAGTCTAGCCCACACCAATGATACCCACCAGGAGCAATGAATTCCTAAAACCTGTTTTTGGCGACGGAACATAAAACTCAGAAGAACCCCAGAACCTCGATACGCGACAGAACCAAAAGAATAAGATAACTTGAGCTACGGTTTGCTCAAATGAACAAGAACGGACAAAAACCACTCGGATTCAGGCGCTCTTAACCTTTTCCGGTGGAATCTCGACTAAAACTCCAAGAAAACTAAGAAAAACTTTGTGGGATTACGGGACTAGGACGGGATTTGAACTCTTAGTACCTTAATCTGACTGAAATAATAATCGATTCCGGCGAAGGATTCGCCGAAAAAGGCTTAGATCTAGCCTATTGTCGCCGGAACAATGACCCAAACGAAAAACGGTGCTCCTTTCTCGATCTGCTGATTTTTCTTTTTGTTTTTCCTCTCTCCCTCGATTTTTCTTTAACTCCGATCTCTCTTTCGTCTCCCTCCTCTATATCTCTCAGAGTGTTTCTGTGTAGGGGTTTTGGAGAAGAAGGTTTGTGTGTTTTGGTGAGAGTAAAAAATGGAATATTTGGTTTCCTTTGGAGAAGAAAGCCAAGAAGAAAAAATGTTTCTCCCCTCCACCCCACTTTCTTGTTTCCTCTCTGTATATATATTATGTCCAAAAGTGGAAAGAAATATGATGAAGAGGGGTCCTGTGGGTAGGGGGTGGGGTATGAGTATATTGAGCTTTCTGGAAGGTTCCTCTTTTGTTGTATGTGTATTATTAAAGTCAAAATTCAGTGGGCCCCATTTGTTTGTTGATAAATTGGAATGTAGTGTAGATGACTATGAAATGGAAAAAAAAAATGGGGGGATCACGTGAGGTGTTCAAATGAAAATGGAGTGAATCCTTGTTTTACTATGGGCCCCACCTTTGTTCTCTTTTTCTGTTAGTGATAATTAAATGTGAAGGGAAGGGGTGAGGTATAGGATGGGTGGGGTAGTAAGTGAGGTGTAAAGGGGTTATGATAGAATAAAATTTGTTAGGGAGTTATTATTTTTGTCTTTTAATGGGGGTATAATTACATGATGAGGGTACACGGTAGGATAAAGTAAAAATGAGTAAAAGTGAATAAAATTAAACTTTAGGAGGATAAAATTATATGTCTACACATAGAGCAAAAAAAATATTTTAATTAGGTATAAAATATAAATAAATTTAACTGAATAAATTTAAAAAATTTATAATTGTTTTAAAATAAAAGTTGAAAAAGTAGATTTTCAAGAAGTGGACAAAGTGGAATTGGACGGTGCTGACTGGAAAAAGTGGACAAAATGGAATTGTGGGACCACAACAAAGTGAAGCACGTAAGATTTTATTACACTGAAGAATTTTTTTTCTGAAAAGTGATTTAATAAATTTGACAATTCACTGCATGTTTTTTCTTCGATCATCGTGTAAAACGTAGGAAATTCTTACGTTTTTATAAATGTTAACTCCGTTTGTTGATCATTAACAGAAAAATGAAAAACGCAATAAATTATTACGTTTAGCCTATTTTGATAACTTCTTAAATAAGTGGCCTATTTTGGTCACTGTTTTACTTCCATGGCTCATTTTGGTTCTTAGTTCTCCTCCACATCTCTTCATTAGTCATCAACTTGTATACTCTAGAAGGATGACTGATGTAAATAAATATACTTCATTCAATCAATCATTAGTTG
Source organism: Capsicum annuum (assembly GCF_002878395.1). Lineage (NCBI taxonomy): Eukaryota > Viridiplantae > Streptophyta > Magnoliopsida > Solanales > Solanaceae > Capsicum > Capsicum annuum. The sequence continues at coordinate 129,610,637 of NC_061112.1, read as the reverse complement.
CATTTTACATCTGAGTAGCAGTGCATAAATTCTTCCTTGGCTTCCTGCTCAAATGTACTCAACTCTCCCATACAATGTGTCGGTATACATGTAACCTTGATCATGTTCTTGTTTGTCACCATTGAGCTTTTCAATGCAAAATCTTTGGAGAGGAAGCCGACCAGAAAGTTTTTATTAATCTTATATATGGTGTGTGCTGCACTAGAAGGAGACATCATAATCCAATGCCATGATGTTCCATAGAGAATAATGCTTAGTTATCTGCTGCCTCTTGGCATGAGCAAACTCCAACCCAGTTTTGTCATTTGCAGTCTTTTCCTCTTCTAAAACTAACAACAAACGTTGGTCATGGAACCTGCATGTCTTCAGTTACAAATACTTATGTCTTTTTCTGGTTTCAGTTCGACCATGAAAGGAACTGAACCTATATAGTGTGGACACACAAGGGAAGCGGGAACCTATAAAGAAAGACTATTGCTGCATTAATAGAGGCTACTATACCACAACACCCCTAGCACGGCCTTTGGTCCATTGCACTACCATCTCGTCCACATCTCAATGCCCACCTCCTCCACAACACAACCCCATTAAGATAACCATGGTCCGTGGCGGTCTTACTTTACCCCCATCAATTTCCTTGCTGTGATGTTACAATTGTTAGAAAGTTCATATTTCCTACAAGCCCGCGTGTGGTAGCACGTAGCAACATAACCACGAGATAGGTCATTTTTAGACAAAGTAGTCCGAATTTTTTAAACAAGTAGATGCAGCAGCTAAAACATGCAACATATCACAAAAACCATAAGCTCCTATAGCAAACTAGAGGAGCTTTGAAATCAAAAAAATCATCCACATCATGCAAATCTGAGAGAAAACCAAAAAGGTAAAGCTCATAAACATTAGTCCTTCAAAGAGAGAATAGGGGTGAAAATCCCTTCAAGGCAACTCTGTGGTGGGGCGATCTAGCGAGGTGAGTAGGCAAGAGCGAAGGCTGCTCAAATTTTGACAATGGTCTCCAACGTCATAATTGGTAGTTAGAATTGGTTTCGATTGCCAAAAGGAAAATCTTTTTCTGCCTGATTTCATAAACTAGCTTAACAAATGAATAAATAAAACAAACTAAGCTGTACAACTTAGGTGGTCTTCTATACCTTTAGAAAAGTTTATATCTGCTTCTTTACACAATAACAGAAGAACAAGTCTAGGACTAGGAGTACAGCAGGTTAGTGTAGATAATGAAACATAATCTTGTTAGCAGAAGAACAAGTCTAAGAGTTTAGTGTAGATAATGAAACATAATCTTGTTAGCAGAAGAACAAGTCTAGGAGTACAGCAGGTTGTAGGAAAACCTCTACAACCTCACAACTAAAGGCGGAGAAGCATCGTTAGATAATCTCCAGCTCCAAGCTCAAAAGATAAGCTGAGCTATCTGCAGTATTGACAAAAGCAAATATTTGTGGCATCCCCATTCTATAGAATACCATGTTTCAACAAAACTTGGTGGTTGAGGGAGAAAGACAAGATCAACTACGAAGAGGTCATTTGGAGGTAGAAAATTAAGTACATAAACTAAGCATGATCTTTCTAACTAAAATGAGCAACTCAAAAACCTAAAGAAGAGTGGGCAATTCAAATTCCTCACCCACAACACTAGTACACTACACCTTTATACAGTGACGGAGCCAGAAATTCCGCAAAGAGATTCAAAATATTACTACCTTGTGACCTAAGATATTATTTAGCTATTTACTCTTACACTAAAACTTGGTATTGCTATCCTGCATGAATGAATTATGTAAATAATAATATCAAATAAACCATTTTTAGCATGCTTAGATGTGCTCCATATATTATCTTCTTTATGTACTATTAATAATATGATTTTGCTATTACAATCCACCAAAGAGTAAAATTTTAACTTGATATAAAAGTTAAAAGAAAATAAAGGAAACTTTTGAATCTAATTGTGATCTTAAACAAAATATATGTAAGATGTATCAAAATATCTTTTAATCTTATGATCTTAAACATCAGTGGCGAAGCCACATTCAATTCAGGGGTTCATCCGAACCCCCTTCGTCAGAAAATTATACTATTTTTATATGGTCAATAATATTTTTATGTATATATAGTAGACGTTAAACCCCCTTCGACTAGTCCGTATATTTACTTCTGAACTCCCTCAATGAAAATTCTGATTCCGCCACTATTAAACATAGTATATGAACTGCTGTAATTAAGGAGTTTTTTCAGATAAAATAAAAAAAATGTTCTTTTCTAAATGAATTAAAAAGAAAATTAACAAACAAATTGAAACAAAATGGATGTTATAACTTAAATAGCACATGTAAAGTAGGTTACCTGGTGCAAATCCCACACAATCCGAGGCCTGACCCGGCAATATTCAACATGGGCCTATTACACCACAATTGGGCTGGCAGTCACCAGAATTCCAATTCTTTTTTGGTATATTTTAAAAAGAGTAGCTTACATAAATCCATGATAGTTTCAACAATATTACATAAAATCCCGTTTATTTTGCTAATTACATCTTATCCCAGAATTTTGAATTGGTGATACATATATTAAGCAGTGATACATATGTAACAGATCAGGTAATTATTTTAGGAAGCACCAGATTTTTTGAGATTTTAATAACGTAAATCTCGCCTAAACTATTACAAGAGGTGAAAACGCAATTCCTTTTGTTAACTGTTCAACATTGAAGCAAACCACATTAGAATCTCAAATTTTTTCAAAATTTGGAACAAAAAAATCGATATTCAATTTTTTTTTCCTGAATTTCCTCAATGGATCTCGTCATTGTGTTGTTGCGTCATTCTAGGGAATGGATTTCTGAAACAAGATACGATAACTATCTGGTTGACGGGATTGTAATTCATGAAAAAACATCGTACCGCGATTTAATGGACGTCATATCAACTCAATTGAAAATTGACGTATCTCTGAAAAGAATTAATGACAAATACGTTGTTCAAGGCAATTCATCAGCGTTGGAGATTCATAATGATATGGCTATGAAAGTTTTTCTTCAGATTTTGAAAGCTGAATCTATATTCGGGAAGTATCCACTGTGTATTACAACGAGTGATATAGTAATTGACAGTGATGGTGTTGACGCAGATAATATGATGATTGAGTGTTATAATTTTGTTGAGCCGTCTGATCTTGCACTTGGTGTAGTTCGTAACGTTGAATCTCTGGCAATTATTAATGTGGGTGGTGAAGAACTAATAAATGATTGCTATAATAGTGTTGTTAAGGTGAAGCAAAAGTATATAAACAAAGATACACTTGTCTCGGTAATGCGTAACTATTCAATCAAGCATAGGTTCAATTGCAGAGCTGCGAGATCTGACAAGCAGAGGTGCATTTATTATTTTTTAATGACAATTATTGATTTATTTCACAATTTAATTCATATAACTAGTTATTCATATAAGTGAAACAAATGAATATCTGGAAGCTGTAGCGATACATTTGTATATCTGGAAGCTGTAGTTATTCATATAAGTGAAACAAATTTGATTCATTTCAATTTTTTAATGACAATTATTGATTTATTTCGCAATTTAATGACAATTATATCTGGAAGCTATAGTGATACATTTGTATATTAGTTTATGTAAATGTTGTTGCAAATAACAAGTGATTCATATAACTAGTTATTCATATAAGTGAAACAAATAACTAATTGTTATTGTAAGTTGATATTTATATATATGGTGATTCCTATTGGTCATTAATATAATTGATTATTAATCATATTAATGGATATTCATATGAATGGCGATTCATCTTGATGATTCATATAAACTAATTGGAAATACATGTTATTCATATTACTGGTGATTCATATAACTTGTGATGCATGTAACTGATTTTTAATTTTGTTGATTTATGTCAATGGTGATTCATATACCTAGTTTTTTATGTTGGTGCTAAATGTAGCATAAGTTTCAAATAACCAGTGATTCATGTAAGTTTTGAATAACTCTGGTGATTCATAAAAGTTTTGAATAACTCTGGTGATTCATATAATTAATTAGTTTTGAATAACTCTGGTGATTCATATAAATGTAACATAACTAATGGTGATTCATATACATGGTTTTTTATGTTGGTGATAAATGTAACATAAGTTTCAACTAACCAGTGATTCATATAACTGGTGATTCATATAAGTTTTGAATAACTCTGGTGATTCATATAAGTTTTGAATAACTCTGGTGATTCAAGTGATTCACATAACTAATGATTCATATAGGTGACACAAATAACTAATTTGTATTGTAAGTGGATATTTATGTATAGGGTGATTCATATTTGTGATTAATATAATTGAATATTCATATAATTGGTGATTTCTATTGGTGAATCGTATAAACATGTTGGAAAAACAGGTTATTCATATAAATGGTGATTCATATAACTGTTGAATTATATAATATAAAAGAATAACAGATTAAGTTCATAGTAGCGATATGTGTTAATTGTTTATTCATTGGTTAATTGGCTCTTTTTTTATTGAATTAGTGATTCATATGGTAAATGGTGATTCATATATAAACAAATTAATGTAACTTCATATTTGCGACTTTTTTTTTGACGTATATTTCAGTTATGTCTTGTTGTGCAAATCGCCGGAATGTAGTTGGGTATTCAAGGCATCCTGTAAGCATGATACTGATACATTTATAGTACGTACCTTCAACGATGAACACACCTGCTCAATAATGAACAGAGTGTTTGAGCAACAGCATGCAACCATTGCCTTTGTAGCTGGAATAACAGCTCTAAAGTTAGTGAGCTACAAAAGAATAATCACCACAAGCGACATTATTAAAGATATAAAAAGGAAACTTGATTTGGACATAGATTACATGAAGGCATGGCGTGCTAAAAAACGTGCTTTAAAAATGTTGAGAGGGAGACCAGCTGACGGATATAAGAAAATGCCTACCTACGTATACATGTTGAATTCGATTTATCCCAATTCACATATAAGGATGCATGAGTCTCCTGATAATCAGTTCATGTATCTATTCGTAGCACTACAGCCTTTCATTAGGGGATTTGGGTATTGTAAGCCTGTTGTGGTAGTAGACGATAGTCACATGAAAGGACCATATCAAGGAACATTCGTTTCAGCTAGCACTCTTGATGGAGCAAGTATTGCATGTAGTGATTTTTTTTCTTACAAATGATGGTAATTGTTATATAAGTTAGACATAATCATTGTTTAATTTTATGTATCAGGACATATATTGCCACTTGCGTATGGGGTTGTAGATTCTGAGAATGATTCATCCTGGACGTGGTTTTTCCAGCAATTCAAGTGTGCTTTCGGTGAACGCGATAATATGTGCGTAGTCTCTAATAGATATGAAAGCATAATCAAGGCAGATAGTGTGGTCTATCTATGTATACCACATTTTTCTTGTCTTTGGCATCTTTGAAATAATGTTCGCACGAATTATAGAAAGAGTAAGGACAAGCTGACCGATGAGTTTTTTGCCATGGCTAAAGCGTACAAGTTGGATGTGTTTGATGAGCTTATATGTAAAGTGAAAAATATTGACAATAGAGTTAAGGTATATTTGAAAAATGTTGGATTTGAAAAGTGGTCACGAGTTCATGCTCCAATAAATAGGGGGAGGATGATGAATTCCAACATTGCAGAATGTATTGACTCTCGTCTTGTTGAGGCTCGTGAACTGCTAATTTTAAATTTTCTTGAACAGGTCAGAATCTTATTTGGTGTGTAGAATCGAAAAAATAGAGACCGATCTAGCTTTCTTTCTAAAAATTCATTGGGAGGTCGGTTTCAAAAAATTCTTCAATTGAATGAGGCAAAGTCATCACGTATGATGGTAAGTTAAAATAACAATCTGTATACTTTAACTAAGGTAGTTTGCATTTTTTTTTTAACATTCTGATAACAGATGTATCAAAGTGATACATCTGGGAGTCATATGTATCATTTTGATAAATATGACGAAATATGCTTCCACTTGAAATTTTGTTCTTTATATTTAATTAATCTGCGGCTTTTATGATTCATATATTATGTTGACTTACATAAAACTTTATGGAATTATATTTCCAGATTAGGGAATCAACTAACTACATATACGGTGTGTATGAAGAAGGAAGAAAATGCATTGTTCGGTTGGATATTAGAACTTGCAACTGTGGTAAATTTTAGCTTGATGAGATATCATGCGTGCATGCTATTGCTGTTTTGAAAAGCAAACATATAAAGGAAATGAAGCCATACTGCTCAGATTACTACAAGAAGGAGGCATTGATGAAGACTTATGAAATGCTGCTTTGTCCAATGCCCAATAAACGAGACTGGCATGTACCACCGGAGGTGTTAGAAGATGTGGTTTTGCCTCCAAAATATAAACGCCCACCAGGAAGACCCAAGAAAGGTAGAAAAAAGAAAAGTAGTGAAAAATTTTCATCAACATCAAATCGTTGTGGCAAGTGTGGGTATGAAGGCCACAACAGACGTAGTTGCAACTACTTTCCCAAAGAGATGTGATATTTTGTCTTTAAAGTTTAATCAGATATGTTTACTTAGTTCAAAGTTTTGAATTCAGTAATTTGAGTTAATCATTCAAAAATTCGTTGCTTGATATATTTCGTTTATAATTGGAAAAGATATGTGTTTGTAAGATTATCATTTATAATTCATTATTACTATTATCTTATGCAGATATGTTAAGAGGTACTGAGGAAAGCTAGTGATGCATTCCGTAAATGAAATTATAAAGTGATAAATACTACTATTTAATCTCAACAGGTTAATTATTATTAAATGTTAATCATATTGTTTTCAATTGATACAAATTAAAAAACTTAATATTGTCATGTGATTCATATAAACCATTTGTATAAAATTAGTTGTTTCATATTAGAAATTAGCATTGACATGTTAATTGGTGATACATTTTCAACATATTAGTTAAATTTTATTCATTTCTAATGACTTTTAACTGGTGATTCATTTTAATAATATAAATGGTTATTCCTGAAACTGGAGATTCATTTTAACTGGTGATTCATTTTAATAATATAATTGGTTACATTTTATTCAGGTCTAATCATTTCTAACTGGTGATTCATTTTAACCATTTGAAAAATGGTGATTCACATAATTAGTTATTTATTTAACTGATTATTCATGAAAGGGGAGATTCATATGATTATATATTATAAATGGTGATGACAAAATACAACTATAAAGTTGTATTTGGTGATTCATTTAAAAACTGGTTAGTGATATAAATGGTGATTCATATGGTATTTAGTGATACATATTATATCACTTCTGTTTGTTAACAAAATATTGATGATATATATCAATAGATAAAACTAAAAATTTGTGATAAATTATGTAAGTTAAACTACCCACAGAAGTACTAATACCATATATGCTTCTAAGTTAAAATGTCATGACATTTCATAAAAAAAATCATAGTTCATGATATATCCAGAAATCCCCAAACATAAAAAAAAACTGAAAAACAAGAATTCCACAAACATAAGAAACCAATTTTCTTTTGCCACACAATAAATGCTAGAGAACTACGGTTCAACATCAATCAGCTCTGTATCCTCAAATCGAATGAAGGTGCGTTTAGACCTAGGCAGATCTTGGTTGTCACTAACATATCCAGTGCATACCTTGTTCACACCATAGTCCCATAACAAGGATGCGTATCTTGTACGATGCTTTTTCGAATCAAACTTTGAAGATGGTATTTGATGTCGGTCACTTAAAAATTCAGCATATACTGCAACAAACAAACCACAATCCCTAGAAAATAGTAAAGTAGGTATTTTATGTGTTGCTGCGAGCTCTTACTTAAAATAATATATTCAAAAGAATAAATGATACTTACAACGTGCCTCTTGATTGTTGCATAATTTCATCAACAATGTGAACATTGAATTCATGTTGATCCGTCTTTTCCTTGTATGCGTCTAGAAGTGACCAGTCTGTGCGATCTTTTTTCTCAAAAAAATCAGATATTGTCAAATAAATTGACAACATTTCAGCAAGCTCCTTTATCTCATCAGCATGACCTCTATGACCTTTCATCGAATGTAAACATGAATGCATCTTTCCTTGAGTACTATGACTGCCAACACCCAGTGAAACGAACCTTTACAATTTATTGGCACATTAACCTCGTCAATCAAATGCCATGGAATACCAGTTGATATGCATAGTCCTTGCATAATCTCACAAATTGATCTCTCCACCGAAGCCACTTTCATTGAGCGAATGTTTTCGACATGCGAGCTAATATCAATCTCAGAATGACTTCGGTGATAATAAGTGTATATATCATGGATGTAGTTCATGAAAACGCAATTCACAGTGGTATATCTATATTCACTGGTTGTATCCATTTTTGCTTTCTTTCTAAGATAGTAGAACACCCCATCGATATGCTGTGGTAAAAAAACTATGATTTGTAAGAACAAGTGATTCATATAACCAGTGATTCATATAACTGTTGATTCATATAAGTGTAGATTCATATAGTTGGCTAGTACAAATAATCAACATTCAATTACTTCAATCATCAACAAATATAATAATCAGTTGTTCAAATGATGACTCTAACCCATGCTTCCTTATTAAATTTTAAAATTAAATTCATGTTAGACAGCATATGTATCACAGTGATACATATGATACCCAGATGTATCAGTATTGTAAAATCAGATTGTGCTTTAATAATAAAAAGATTAATTGCTATATATATATATATATATATATATATTTCTTTAAGGCATACCTCATCATTCCAACAATTACTTGATTGCGCCATGTAATAAAACCAACTTTTTTTCACCGGGTGTGCAACTACAAAATCAAGAGTTAGTTTTAGATCAGCGTGTTTGGCCGTGTAGTACTCATCCTTTCCTTTCCTGAAATCAAATTATAATTCATATAAGTATTGAAAGTAGTACATGTATATGATATTGTGAAAGGTGATTCATCAATCTTACTTAGTAGCATGTGGATTGTACAGTCCAACTGACATCCAAACTGAGAACTTTGAGAAGAGATCTTCAGCATATGGTCCATTAATGTTATGACCTTCAAACGAATATTTCAACTTTTTTTGCGACTTGATGACTTCTTTATCTTTTGACCCAGAATCAAACACACTGACAAATGGTGACTAATATACTTTTGATGGCTACCGATTACTCTTGGAAGTAAGCTTACTTACATATTTCAGATTAGTCTGGCACACAGTGACCTGAGAAATAGCTGCAATATCATTGTCGCTAATATAAAACTGACTATCAATGTTGCCTTACCGATCACATGTGTCAATAGTTTCAGCATCTTCATAATTGATCCCTGTTGGATAGGTAGCACGCGATGGTGGTACGTACAAGGTAATAGCTTTAGACAAATCTTCATCTGTATTATGAAGGGCTTCTTTAGATTCCTGTGTGACATATTTAAAATGAGAAGTTTGTGTTATAATGAAGTTTAGAATTGAAGTTCCTAAATTATGTGTATGTATCATAATGATACATATGGATCATCATATATCACTGTGATACATCTGAAAAATTTACATAACAGATCACCAACTTTAGGAATTTTATTTATTAAGCATCTATAATAAGATTAAAACATTGTTACTGAAAAAATTTTATGCCACATAAAAACTTAAAATAAGGTTGTGACCTTCATAAAGAACTACTTCAAATTACAAAATAAAATTCGTTATAAGTAAATTGATATTACCCTTACGCGTTCTTTCATTATAGCTTCAACTACTTCAGCATTTGTAATATGCCTATCATCTTCTTGCAGCTTGTCTGCGTACGAACTCTCAGCTTCCTATTAGTAATTAAACGTAACATGTTAATATGAAACAATTGAAAACATATGATGAATCAATTACTGGAAGTTTCTTTAAATTGTCTATAAGCATCAAAGTGATACATATGATGTCAGATGTATCAAAGTGATACATATGATGTCAGATGTATCACAGTGATTCATATGAGTAACTTAATAAATACATACAAACCATTATATTAACAGTTCGAGCAATTAAAAAAATAACATCTAAACTATTAGAAGGTAATATTTTGAGTAAGTTGTAACAAAATGATAATATAATTAAGTCAATTTAATTACCTTCAAGGATTTCTCAGTTACTCCTTCATTGACACCTAATTTAGATGATTGACCAGCAGCATCTACAATATTATAACTTTTAGCATCCGTTGTGTGTTCGTTAACAGATTGAGGAAGATCCACTTCTCTATTCGGGTTGCCTTTTTCACTTTCATGCACTGGATATTGAGCAACCTGCAAGATAAGAAATTAGAATAATACAGTAACATAGTGATACTAGTGATAAACTATGAATACCTTACCAAATAAAGAAAAACCTTCTTTCACAACTCCCAAAAGTCCTGTATACTGATCGACCATCAACTTTTGGAGATCATTGACTTTCATGTCAACCTACATTGTGAATAACATTTTGGACTTCATGTTAACCTATAATATGTTTTAACATTAACATAACAAAAACAACATTATTTTATACTCACGTAAGTCCTAACAGAAGACTTTATCTTGTCCAAATCAGACTTAGATAGTGATAGCTTTTCCTCTGAAGTAGCAGGTTCTTTATCGGCATACCTCATCTCAACATTAGGCACAACTTTGTCTTTATCCAATGAAACTCGGGGCTCCGAATGATCAATTGAAGAATCTGTCAAACTTTTGTCTTTGGACAACTTGTCTGACTGTTTTTTGGACTTTGTTGCTTGTGATCGAACCTTTTCTGACTCCTCAACTATTTTTTATTTCTTCGCAGGAGGATATGGAGATTGACCAATATCAAGCCTCATCATTTTTAGAAGGCCTACACTAGGAAGTGTACTAAAATAATCAAATTCATCTCCAAATTCAGTCGGAGCAGTCCTCTCAGATTGTTGTTGTACAGCTACTGCCTGTGCTACATTTGCAGCATCATCTGTTGAACCAACATCAAAGGATTTGGCAAATCAAGATGGTTCAATTCCTGTGGTGATGGGGCTATATTCCTGTATACAAGCCGCAAAAAAAGTAACACAAAAAACCAAAAATTAGAAGTACCTTAAAAATTAAAAATAGACATACAAAAGTATAACGGTGAAATAAACACTACCTTACTAAACATATCGTCCATAAGATCCTCGTATCTAGGCTTGGGTTTTACCACTTTCCAATTCACCATTCTTGGAATTAAATTGTGAACACAAACGACAAGTGATTCATCAACTTTTGCACAACATTCGTACCATCAAATCTAAAGAGTGTATGGAAGGCCACTCAGACGGTAAAACTTTTGGACCTCATTCATCGACCGGCTAATAGAAGCCATCAACTTCTCAAAAGCTACTTTTCCCCGTGGAAAATGACTATAACTTCCATCATCCACCATGTGAAAGTCTCGGGCAGGGATATTAATTTTATCTAATTGGGAGAATATAAATGTGTGTATAAAGTACAATATCCCAATTTTCACCGCATCTTTCATATTCCCCCCCCCCCCCCCATTTTTTAGTCAAGAAAAGATCGACCAACTCACCCCTTTTCACACATGATAATGAATTTGGAAAATATTTTTTTGCAGTCGACGTGGTGAAAGGTCTGAATATTCAAAATCATCAATGCTGCCTTGGCATTTCAAGCCAATAACGATACCAAACTCATACAGTGAAAATCTTAGAATTGTATTGTTGACCAACACCCTTAGTTGATCTTTACATGAGTGTTGGACTTCTAAGGTCATCAAATACCTTGCTATCGATCCTTAAAAATTACAATTGGGTAGGTCCAAAAATGACCCAAAACAAGTGCTTCTGAACATTCTAATTCCTTCATTATTCAGAACTTCGTTAAGCTTATCTACCACATTGATATTATGTGCACTATCAATCCTTACATTGTGGGAAGGTCGTTTTTTCACAAGCAAACTAACATTTTGTCAACAACACAAATCAGAAGATGATTCATAAGTCAACTGAATCACATATTTATAAATTACAACAACAAAAAAATGAGTACATAAAGTGCAATAATTTGTTGATTTACTTATATGAGTACATCTGTATAAAAATGAGTACATATGTATAAACAAAAAAAGTTATCCACAGAGAATAAAAGTCACAAGCATATGAATCACCCATATGAATCAACCGTTACAAGTAACAAGCATATGAATCACCCATATGTATAATGTGTCACACATATGAATCACCGTATGAATCAATAAATAAATATGAATCACAAAATAACCATTTATTCTGTATGAATCACAAATAAATATGCAGTTATATGAAACACCCTTATGAATCACTAGTTAAAAGAATCAGTTATATTAATCAATATCTATGAATCACCATCACCACATATGTATCGCCAAATAAATGTGAATCACAAAATAACCAGTTAATCTATTAATATGTTGTTATATGAAGCACCGTAATGAATCACTAGTTAAAAGAATCAGTTATAGTAATCAATATGTGTGAATCACCATCACTATATATGTATCACTAATTAAATATGAATCACAAAATAACCAGTTAATTTGTTCATATGCAGTTATATGAAGCACTCATATGAATCACTAGTTAAAAGAATCAGTTATATTAATCAATATCTATGAATCACCATCACTATTATATAAATCACCAAAAAGTTATGAATCACCAAGTAACAAGTTAATCTGTTAATCTGCAATTATATGAATCACCCATATGAATCACCATTTAGAAGAACCCAGTTATTAGTTGCGAAAATAAACCTGCTCCGACGGAAATTTGGAAATTTGTTCAGTTTCATCTCGATCTTCTATTTGCATGTGGGAAACTTGATTTTTTGCAGCAAAAGCTTCTCTTAAAATCTTTAATTTTTCAGGATCATTCCACTGCTTTGACCGATTTTCACTAAAACCTAATTTGGTGTAATCAAAACTGTCCGGAGTAAAACCCACGATCTGATTACTATTATGAACAACTTTTTGTGTTTCAATTTGTGAAATCCCCAAGCTGAATGAGGGTGAATCTTCATTAGCCATTGAAGATAAAACAAATTAACACAAAAGGATTTTAAAGCATAAACAATAAGCTAACCTCTTTGAAGAAGTTCACTTTCTGAAATTAAAGGTTGAATGGTTGAAATCAGTTGAATTATTGAAGAATAAAGTTGACTCAAAAACTACTAAAATGGGAGGAATTTTACGGGAATAATTTGTGGTAAAAAAAAAAGATATGTGTAAAAAGAAAGAGATATATGGCGTGAAAAGAGGAGATGTAAAAAGAAAGAGAGAGATGGCGTGAAAAGAGGAGGAAAAATAGGGTAGGTAAGTTATAGCATATGCATCACTAGTAAATATGAAAATAGGAATTTTATGTAATTTTTAATATATTAAGGGATATTATGTAATATGGTGACTTAAATCAGGGATTTATGTAATTTTTCCTTTTAAAAAAATATTTTTCTTTTAAATAAATATTTAGCACTAATTTTTTTTTTTAAGTTAACCATTCTACATAATAAATTTAATATATACATATTTAATTTAAGATCATAAACTCTAAAAAAAGTATTTTTTAAAATTCATGCTGAGTCAACTAAAACACAACTCACTAAGGGGTCGTTTTGTGGAGTGCATTAGAAAAAATTATGTATATATTAACTTTGTGTATTACTAGTACCTTATTTAGTGTACATTTTTTCAACTTATATATAATCAATTTTTGCATTAGTTATACACTCTATTTAGCATTCAGGTGTGTATAACTAATACATGAAATTCGATGGTATTAGTAATGCAAGAAATTTTAATGCATGTATTAACATGATTAGAGACACAATCGGACCTCAAACTTTAAGCAGCCAGCAAGTCGACGCGTCTGCTTATGTTGCCTGCTTCAGCTGCTTCAATCATAATTTTGCTATGTCATCCCTAATTAATTATTATAAATCATTTACTTATTATAAAATTTATATTAATTATATTTATATTTTACTTATGTATAAGAGTCCGTTGAGAGGAGCTTTCCGTCCTCCTCCTTGCGGACCAATTCAACTATTTGCTCCGTAATTTTATTATATCACTTCTAATTAATTATTATATGTTATTTAAATTAAAAAATTAATAATATTTAATAAAATAAATAAAATTGACATTTATGATATGTCTGTTTTAGCTGCTTCAACTTTAATTTTACTATATCAACCCTAATCAATTATTGTAAGTCATCTAAGTATTAAAAAATTATTCCTAAAGTCATTTAAGTATTAAAAAATTAATAATATTTAATATTAAATTAACTTGACGTCTTATATGTGATTCACTTTTTTTTTCACAAGTATTTTTTATAATAATTTTGTTATTTCACTTTTAGTTAGTTATTATAAATCATTTAAGACAAGTATGCTTCACTGGTTCAATCATGATTTTACTATATCACCTCTAATTAATTATTACGGTCATATAAACATTGTGTCATTTAAATAAAAATATAAAAAAATATTATAAATTACAATAATTTAAAAGTTAAATTATTTTTAAAATATAATTGATTATCAATGACACAAGAATTTGAATAAGGAAAATAACATATATTATTTGAAAATTACATAAAAAATATTACAAATTACAATTGTTAACAGTTTAAAATATCTAAAAAGGTTTACTCTGTTATAAATTTAAAATAATTACTACAAAGAATAATAATTAACAACTTTAAAAATTTAAACGTCAATCTGTCTGTTTTGGCACAACTTCATTGGTCCTTTCTCTTGCTTTCATTTTTTTCATCAATTTAAATTTATTTGTCTTATTTTGTTTATCTGGTATATATTTCAACAAAAGTACGAAAAAAAAATCTATAGATCATAATAATTAATAACATAAACAATTTAAAATATATAAATATTTGGATAACTCTCGAAATTATATCAGTATCATTTAAATTGAAATAGAAGAAAGAATATTATAAATCACAGTAATTAAAAACTTAAATTGTTTTTAAAATATAATTGACTATCAATGCCACAAAATTTTGGATAAGGAAAGTAAAATATATCATTTGAAAAGTACATAACAAGTATTATAAATTATAATATTTAACAACTTAAAATATCTAAAAAAAAATTAATTTGTTATATATTAACAAAAATATTATAGATCATAGTAATTAACAATTTAAAAAATTTAAAATATTTGGGTGACTCTCAAAATTATATCAGTGCCACTTAAATTGAAATAACTAAAAGTATAATTGACTATCAATGCCACAAAAGTTTGGACAAGAAGAGTAACATATATTATTTGAAAATTACATAAAAAGTACTATAATTACAATAATTAATAGCTTAAAATTCCTTAAAAAATTAATCTGTTATATATTTCAAAAAAAATAAAAAAAATACAACAAATCACAATAAATAACAACTTAAAAATTTCTAAATAAATAAAATATGTGGTTGACTCTCAAAATTATATCAAAGTCGCTTAAATAGGAACAGAGAAGAGTTATTATAAGTATACCTTTTCTGTAGCACAACTCTTAGCAATGAGCGAACTTCCCCAAGAACACCATAACCCCCCCCCCCCCCCCCCCGCGAACCACCGGATAAAACTGATAACCAAATGGCTATCGACTCTACTAACAAAGTATCATACAAGGATATGGTGAAAGGAAACAATCACACTTACATGGATTACTCCTTCTCTTGCTAGTTAGGCTCACTCCAAGAACCACCAAAAGATACAAATGGGAAAATAACACTCTCCACGGAAGATAGGCAAAGGATCTACGAACCATGGTGATTCTCAGTTATCATCAAAGCGGTGGGTAGAAAATTCAACCACCAATATCTTAAGACTAAATTGACTGACATATGGAAGATTCAGGAAAGCTTTGCTCTTATAGATCTGGGTAAAGAATTCTTTACAGTGAAGTTCACTAGTGAAAAATACCAAAAAAGAGCTCTACAACAAGGTCCCTGGTTCATTGCAGGTTCCTACCTTTCCGTGCGAATTTGGGAGCCCAATTTCGTACCAACAGAATCAAGAATTCAAAGTAATGCAATCTGGATTCGTCTGCCCCATATGCCTACGGAATTCTACGACTTGGGAATTTTGGAACGCATAGGAAAAATGCTTGGAACTCTGGTCAAAGTTGATGCATGCACATCCTCTACCTTAAGAGGACGTTATTGCTAACATCAATACTCATAGGGGACCATCTCCAACAAATCCAATACGAAGTAGAGGGTTTCCTCTGCAAAGTTTATGGTTGTCTCGGCCATACAGCTATAGGATGCAAAATCAAGCTACCGTTACCAGAAACTCAAAATGAACAGTCGCCAGAGAACCCAAAAGAATCAGAACAACCTATACAAGAATGGCAAACGGTTATCTTCAAATGAGGGAAAAGTAGCAAGACAAACTACAGTAGAAATCACATAACCAATGCAGTTCCAGGTAAGTCTTCTAAACCTCATGATGACCAGAACGGACCCTCAATGTCCACATTTGGAATCAGTGGAGGCGAAGAGGGCAAAGCACCACTTCAGATGCTTTCTCCAGGTTAGGGTCGGCCTAATTACCAAGCGGGCCAAAATGATAAATGGGCCAAGAATAATTATCCTCAACAGAATAACAAAGGGAAAGATTTGGTTAGCCCGACTCCTAAGCCCACTTCTGAGGCCCAGTCCAAGGGAACCCGAAGTCCTAATAACCAGCATAAGGTTTCCTTGACTAATATTTATTTAGGAACTAAAAAGGATAGTACTGTTAATCCCAATGCTGAGGTCTCATCACTGACCCAAAAAGTCTCCAAACCTAGAAATCCGGAACCCTCTTCTTCCTGCAATACTCCACCAATGGCTCTTAACCCAACCAAGCAAATCACTGCTAACAGTCAAATCAAAGATATTGAAATGACTGATGAAGGAGACATTCAGGATATTATCTCCCCTATTCATCTCCCCTCTAACACTAATTACCAACACAACAACCATAACTTCATTCCTCTTCTCACGACTTTGGAGAAAAAAGATAATGAGGATTCCAACAAGCCTCCTCAACAACTCCAACCAAAACCTTATAACATTCACCACTCCACCACTACCATTAAACCACCAACCAATATCTTGGCTGGAGATGGGCCTACTAGAACAAGTGGTACCTCTCAACTTGACCCAGGAAGGGTTTCACTTCCAAATCCTCATTCAGAATCCCCATTACCTAGCCCAGTTAATCATAGATGGGATAGATCAGGGGCTCAAATCATATGGTCAGAACATATGGATGACAACCCTTATGAACCTAACCAATCAACAAAATCCAATCCCTCTAACTCCACACTTGATAAATGCAAAAATGATTACCATGAGTCAGACTCTACCCTTCTTTCCTTACAAAATGAGGGAACTGCTGGAACAAGGTTCTCTTTTTGTGAATGTATTTAGGGAGGGACAGATAACCCTGACACCTCCAGGGCCTCCCCTGAATCCACCCTTAAACTAGGAAAGGGACAAAATGCTGGAAGCACTAAGATAAGGAAATATGGAACTAGAGGAAATACTACAAACTTTGAAAGTTCCAAAAATAGAAGCCATAACCATAGAAAGGCCAGTCCATCTCACATTCGAAGAGGTAACAAGCGAGATTTTAATTCTCCTTATTCCTAAAGAGATCAACAAACTGGACCTAGAGATAGTTCCCCATGTCCAGCGACAGGTGCTTATTACAAGACCAAAATATCACCTCTATCCAAGAAGAGAAAGAGGCAAGACTCTATAATGGGGAGGGGAAAGGAGATCCTAATGGATATCCAGGAATGGGACATACCAACCATGCCAATGATGAATTGCATCATTTGGAACACTAGGGGGCCAACAATACTGAATTCAAGAGGCATTGAAAAGCCATAATAGATATGCACAAGCCCATTATCCTAGCATTCCTTGAAACTAGGATGGGGGATCATAACAAGTTTGCTGAGGGCTTGGGGTTCTCAAACAAAATTCACTATCATGCTGTGAGGACATCAGGGGGTCTGGTCATTATATGGAATGATTAGAATATCAGTATTAACGAAATCAACATCTCTCCTCAAGGTATCCATATAACTGTTCAGGTTAGAAACCCTCCTTCTTGTTGGTACTTCAGTGCTATCTATGCTAGTAACCACTTCCAAGATAGAAAAGTTCTTTGGAATCAACTTACAGACTTTTCTGATACCATTAATAATGACCTTCAAAAAGCCTGGTGGGTGGGTGGGTGGGGACTTTAATGAGATTCTGTCTTCCTCTGAGAAATTTGGAGGAAATAATTTTAATTCCAGCAGAGCATCTCACTTTTGCGACTGCATCAACCAAAGTAACCTCATTGACTTAGGATTTAGAGGAAGCAAGTTTACATGGACAAATAAAAAATATAGGAATAGAAGCTCCCTTATTCTTGAAAGACTAGATAGATGCTTTGCAAATCAGGCTTGGATTGATCTTTTCCCTGAAGCTTCCGTTACTCATCTCCCTAGGACTCATTCGGATCACTCTCTTTTACTGATTTATCTCAAAAGAAACCTTCCTATCAGTGTCAAGCTTTTCAAAATGGAAATAATCTGGTGCTTTCACCCTTCTTTTCCTGATATGGTTAGGCAATTTTTTGACTCTTCAACCTTAAATCTTACTCAAGCTCTAGCACACTTCCAAGAATAGATTACCAGATGGAATAGAGATGTTTTTGGAAATATCTTCCATAAAAAAAGGAACCTTCTTGCTAGAATTGAGGGTATTCAGAGATCTAGAGCTTACCCTCATAGCCTTTTCCTCCAAGAACTAAAGGACACCTTGGTTAGGGATTATAGCTTAATCTTTCAACAAGAACAAGAGTTTTGGAGACTCAAATCTAGGATAAGATGGCCTGTTGAAGGAGACTGCAATACTAGATTCTTCTATACCTCTACTCTAAATAGGAGAAGAAGGAATTGAATCAATTCTCTTAGGAATGATTCTAGGAATTGGAACTACTCTGAAGAGGATATTAAGAATTCTATCTTCCAATACTACAACAATCTTTATTCTACTAAGCACCATGCTGCTCCTTTAGGTTTCCAACTAAACCCATCCTTAGAGGATCCATCTGCAAGGAGGACCACTCCAGACTTGAGGCCATTCCTGAAATTACTGAGATTAAATCTGCTGTTTTTTCCTTTAAACCTGACAAAGCTCCTGGCCCTGATGGTATCCGTCCCCTACTTTATCAAAGGTACTGGGATATCATTGGCCCAGCTGTTGTCAATTTTTGCAGACAAACCTTTCACAAAGCCACTATGGAGGAGGCTATGAACAACACCTACCTTTGTTTAATCCCTAAGTGTAGGAATGCCATTAACTTCAGGAACTTCAGACCTATTGGGTTGTGTAATACTCAGTATAAGATCATTACCAAAATCATAGCTCATCGTTTGAAGCAACATCTCCCTACTCTGATCAGTCATACTCAATCTAGTTTCCTGTCTAATAGACGTGCTGCTAATAATGTTATCATTGTCCAGGAATACATCACCCACTTTGATAAAATGAGAGGGAAAAAAGCCAACATGATCTTAAAAATTGATCTTGAAAAGACTTTTGATAGAATTGAATGATCTTTCATTAGGCAAGCTCTATTCTTTTTCAATATCCCTGACAAAATGATTAAGCTCATTATGTCTTGCATCTCCACTTCCAGCATCTCCATACTTATCAATAGGGGTAAGACTAACTTCTTCAAGCTTATAAGAGGGATTAGGCAAGGGGACCCGCTCTCCCCCTACCTTTTCATCATGTGCATGGAGCTATTCTTTAGAAGGATTGATTATGAGGTGGATACTCTTAACTGGACTCCCATCTCTATTAGCAGGAAAGGCCCCAGAATCTCTCATCTCTTCTTTGCTGATGATCTTACCCTTTTTGCTAGAGCTGATGGAAAAAACTATCATACTATCATAAATATCCTAAACAGTTTCAGTCAACATTCAGGTCAAAATATCAACATCTCCAAATCCAAGATCATTTTTTCTAATAATTGCAACTATGATGAGAGGCTGCTCCTGGCTCAAAACCTCAAAATCAAGCCGTCACAAGACTTTGGTAGGTATTTAGGTTTCCCTATTTTTCACCAAAAGCCACTCATTAGGGATTACAACTTCATCTTTGACAATCTTAGGCAGAAGCTCAGTGGCTGGAAAGTTACATTACTCAATATGTTAGGAAGAAATATTCTTGCTAAGACTTCTTTAGGAAGCATCCCCAACCATATCATGCAATTTATTCAACTTCCTAGACAAATTCTTAAGGCCATTGACAAGATCCTAAGAGACTTTATCTGGGGTTCTACCTCTGACAAGAGGAAACTGCATTTAATTTCTTGGGATACAGTCACTAGATCAAAAATTAAGGGGGGTTTGGGCATCCAAAAACCTAAGTTTAAGAACAAGGTTTTGCTCATGAGTCTAGCTTGGAGGTTTACTCATCAACCAGCAACTCTTTGGACTAGGGTCTTAACCAACAAATACAACTCCATTAGAACCATTCAACCTACATCAGGATTTAGGACCTGGATCAGTCTAGCGAAGGCTTGGCAGACTTGCACTGAAGCAAGTACCTGAAGTGTGAAGGATAGTCATCGTGTTAGATTCTGTCTGGACAGATGGCTACCAAATAACACTCCCCTTAAGAATATCATTCAAGGACCCTTTAATAAAAATGATGAAGATCTCAAACTTTCTGAGGTCTGGACCAACTCATCTAGGAATTTTGACAATCTTTCCATTAACCTTTCCGTCGAGATCAAGCAACTTATTGTTAACACTTTTTCCCCAATACCAAAAGACCTATAGACACTCCCCTTTGGAGACTTACTGGTAGTGGAAAATTCTCTACTGTTAGTGCCTACAATCATGTTTCTCAGTTGGAAAAACATACTCAACGGGGCAATACTTGTTCTGGGTTTTGGAAGAGCCATATCCCCAATAAAATTAATTTTTTTCTTTGGAAATTCTTTCATAGCAAACTTCCTTCCAACTCTCATCTCTCAAAAATAGGAATCTCCAGTAGCAAATTCTATAAAAGATGTCCCCAGGAAGAGGAGAACTTAAATCATATCTTCTTTGATTGTATCAACACTAAGCAGCTTTGGAGAGATCTCAGTTTCAAAGCCACTCAACCCTCTAAGCTTAAGCCCACTGACTTTTCTTCTTTGAACTGCCTTACTAATTGAAAGAATGTTCGAAACCAGAAATTTGACAAACTTCTTCTCTGGGCGGAAATACTTCCTTATTGTTTATGGACAATTTGGACAACTAGGAATACTAACAACTTCACTGGCTAAATATATAATGCTTCCTTCAAAGACGCATATACACAAGCAGTTGAGTTCTCCCATATACACTCTGATGTTAGGCTACCTCATACCTTAACCACTATCAACATCAATTGGATCCCTCCAAAACACGGAACCTTTAAGTTGAACATTGATGGGTCTTGCTTAGGTAATCCTGGGAAAGGGGTATTGGTGGGGTAATTCGAAACCACAAAGGTGACTGGCTGCTAGGATATTAAAAAAGCTTTCTTATTGGAACCAACGATCTTATGGAATTACTTACTTTGAATGAAGGACTAAAAATCATTGAAAGCCATCAATTAATACCTACTCAAATCAACACGGACTCCCAGGAAATAATAAGGATACTTAAAGAAAATCATGATATCTATGATGGTATTCTTCATGATTGCGGGTGCAGGTTAAGAAGGTTGGGGATTCTAGTCATACACCACTGCTTTAGGGAAGTCAATATGGTGGCTGATTCACTAGCAAAAATGGGAGCAAACTCAACGTTTTTTGATGAAGCAAGAATTTTTGAAGTTCCTCCAGTGTGTGCCCGTAACGCTCTATGGACAGACACGATAGGAACTACTTATTCAAAGAAGTGTTAGATCTAGTTCTAATGGTAGGGTAGATCACATTTATCAAGTGTTTTAAATAAACCCTGGTTGATAAACTGAAAACATGTAACTGTACTACTGGGCTCCCTATAATTTCTATGAAACTCATTATTACCAAAAAAAAAAAAAAAAGAGGTATTATAAATCTCAAGAATAAAAAATTTAAATTATTTTTTAAAATATAATTGACTATCAATGTCACAAAAGTTTGAATAAGGAGAATAACATGTATTATTTGAAAATTAAATAAAAATCTTATAAATTACGATAGTTAACAACTTAAAATAACTAAAGGACCTTAAAAATATAATTAATTACCTAAATTATATTTGTGTCACATAAATTGAGTTTAAAAAATTAACATATCACGAACCTTCGACATCTAGTATTTATTGTTACTATAAATAAGCATGGAAATTTTGGCTTTTTGGGGATGAGAAAACAACTCACATCATATGCGACACTTTATATTGCTCTCCCTCATTTCTTTTCTCTGTTCATATGGCATGCTTTTTAAGTTAGTTTCGTGTTCAATTTTGTTTTCTCAATGAGACAATTTGGCCACGAACTTAAAAATTCCAATTATCCTTGTTCATCAATCAAAAAATTCTTTAGAATTTTGTTTAGCTAGTGTTTCCGTTATACATTTTGAATCAAACTTTAGAAAATATATCTTTCATTATTCATTTGGTCATAGAATTTGATCAAATTTTAAAATGTTTTCAAGTTCTCAAACCAGTTTTTGAGACTCTCACTTGAATAAAATTAGGATCTGTTTGAAACTAGATTTGATGTAATTATACTGTTTGACATATTTGGTTGACCGACTAATTACTTTGTCAGCAGCAATTGGGCATAATTGGCATGCGTTTAATTACACTCTCCAATCCAGAAGGAGAGCGATGAAGTGGTAATTATATGGTGTAATTACAATATGATTACTTTCTATTTTCTTTTATTTTATTTCTATTCTTTTGTTTTATTTTATTTAAAATTTAATAAGTATAATCATGTAATTACACTTGTGCAATCAAGCAGTATACTTGTCATTACACTAATTACATTGTGACAAACAAACAAGTCGTAAGAACTGGAAGACTCTGGTATGTACGATAACCCTTTCTTCAGCAACTAGTAGATTAATGCATAGAAAAGGCGACGGAAGGAATTTTTCTTAATTATCATGTGGCTTTTTAAATAGACCCGAAATTTTCAACTAAAATGCATGTCCAAAGATAAGTTCAAATTTTTAACAACTTGATTTTTCAAATTTCAATTATAAAATTTATGACCAAATGAAAACTGTATAACCCGTTTGGCCAAGTTTATTTTTTCTCCAAAAGTACCTTTTTTTTTTTTTTCAAAAATGCTTATTTTTAAAAAATTGAGGTGCTTGACTAAGCTTTGGGGAGAAAATAATTTTTTCTAGAGAATAGCAGAAATCATTTTTCATAAGTTAAAAATATAGTTTCTCCCCAGAAACACTTTTTTAAAAAATACACTCACACACTTTAATTTTTTTTCACCAAATACTAATTAATTTCCAAAAATATTTTAAAAAATTTTCTGATCAAACACAAACTATTTTCATTAAAAATCACTTAAAAAAATATTTTTAAAAACAAATTAGTTTTATAATCTTGACCGAACATGAAATTTCAAGGCAAGGCCATTCAGAGTCGTATTAGGAAATAGTAATCATAGTGAGTTGGTGCGTAAAATATGCACAAAGGAGTTTTCAATTTTCATACGTAAATCAATTAGTATTAGTTTCAATTTTCATACGTAAATCAATTAGTAAGAATCAGTGAACCTTAATGAAGCTAAGGAGTATCAAGAGGACACGTTTTGGGTCCACTGAAATAATTAAATGTCCACAAGGGAATCTTTTCCTTAACTCTCACTAAATTTTCATTGAATACTATATTTACTTTTACTTGATTATCATTAGTACTATTTTAAAAATAAATTTTCACTTTTATTTATCATTTTTAAAATATTAAATAAATATTATTTTTAATATTATTTATTATTTATCGAGTTACTTTTCAAAATTCAATAATAAACAATAATTAATAAGCAATATGGTCAAATAGCTACGTCAAAGTTTTCTTTAGTGAACCATAAGTTCAAATATGATAAATAAAAGCGAGGGAACCATCAAACAACAACTTGACCAGACGAAAGAATGAAAGACGAGAGAGTATTGTAATTTATACTCATATATTATTGTAAACAAATGTATTTATTTTTTATTAAATAAGTATCTATGACTTGCTTGGTCAATTTTTTTTTTTAAAGTGTTTATTTTTATAAAATAAGATGTTTGATCAAGTTTTTGGAAGAAAATATATACTTTTGGGGAGTAGCAGAAAATTAGTCGGTCATCTTACTAAAAATAGTTGTTCAGCTTACTAAATAAAGAAAATATTGATTAATTTTTTTTTCATATTATCGTTGTAATTAATTTTTTTGAAAGTGTTCACACTTATTTATAAAGTTCTTAAATTTTTTTGTAAGGGGTGAATAAGTAAATTATCTTTTTATTTATGATTTTCTAACATGCCTGTAACAATAAAAAAAAAAGACCACACTTGTTAACTTGACACTCTTCTTAAAAAATAAGTATTTGTTAAGAGCTTATTTTATCATTTAAAAAAAAAATTGGGGGTAGGGGAAGTGAATTAAAATGTGGAAAATCGAACTCTCATCAATAAGGTGAAAATTTAGGTAACTAACCAAGTAAATTACTAAGATTTACCTTATTTTATCAATTAATTTTATTAATTATGTTTTAAAAATATAAATTTAAATTTATATATTTTCTGTAGTTATTTAATGATAGAAATAATATTAATAAAATATTAACAAAGAAATTAATTTTATAAATATAATAATTAAATTTAAATAAATATTTTTAATAGAAGGATAACTAAAACAAAACGGGATAGTAATAAAACCTACTGAAGGAGGTCAAAAGATACTTTGCACTAAGCCTACTTTTCAAATGTGGATGAATTAAAAAAAATTAGTGAATCTTCAATGAATCTTCCAGAAGATAAAGAGGAAAAAGGGGCCACATATAGGATCTAATGCAATCAAAGTAGTAAAAGATAAAAAGTGAAAATATTCCAAAAAAGTTCACATGGACCCCTTTTGTGGAATCTCTTGGTAACCTTCACTATCAATTTGGTCACTTGTTTATTGGTTTTCTCTATTCTCTAATAACTCCAACCAACAACTTGTGGATGGTAGAAATCAAGAAAACTTACTTTTTGTTGCATCAAACAAAAAGTAGTAGTACATAATGGGTGTGTTTGGTACCAAGGAAAACATGTTTTAGAAAATGTTTTTCCAGTTTCTTTTTACGTAAGGAAAATGACTTTCTCTTCAAAGAGTAAGGAAAATATTTTTCAAATTTCTCTTTCAATCTCACTTTAAAGTTGAAATGTTCATATAATTCTCAAAATCATCTACCCCGCCTCCCGCCCTCAATACCCTATTATCCCGACATCACCCTCACCCCTACCCCACCCCTTCCAGCCCGCTTCCAAAAACAATATCTACATTTTATTAAAAAATTCAAACTTTTCTCTTATTCCACACTCCTACCCTTCCTTCCCCCCTACCAGCCCCCCTCTCCCATCCCTTCCCCCTCCCCCAACCTAAAATAAATAAATATATATATATTTAAAAAAATTTCAATCCCCCTTCCCCCTCACTCCCCTACCTGACCCCGGCTCCTACTAGACCCCCCTACCCCTGCCAATTTTAAAAAAAAAAATTTTAACCAAAAAAGTTAAAAACTTTTTCTTATCCCCCCCCCTACTGTATATTCTGATACCCCCACCCACCCACCTACCAAACCCTTTCCAAAAAAAGATTTAATTTCTTAAAAATAATAATAAAAAAAATTTCTAAAATATATTTTTACGCTTTAGCTAAACACTAAAATGTATTTTTTGAAAAATATTTTTTCATTCACCAATCAAATACTAAAAAATATTTTTCATCCACCAATCAAAAAAAAAAACAAGTAATAAATCAACTTATTTTCCAAAAAAACATTTTCTAGGAAAATATTTTTCATGGAAAATATTTTCCTTTATACCAAACACACCCAATATGTGCCTTTTTTTTGTTTTTGTTAAGTCCACACTGGATGGGACGGAGAAAATTCTTTCCTCATAAGTTAGCTTTTGGGTTGAGTAGCTTTTGGGTTGAGTCTTAATATGTATTTTTTAAAGACTTGATTAAATTTTAATTTGTATAATATAAAGTATATTTCTATTATAGTTTATTACAATCTAATAAATATTTTGATGTAACTTTTAAGTATTGTTAGTAAGCATGTGTAATATTTTGCTTTTTCAAGGCAAAATCACGAGATTCATTCACGGCCGTTCAATAAAATATATTTGACAATCAGTCCATCTGTCGTTGAATTTTTAAAATCAATGACTATATTTAGTCTTGTGATATCTTAAGAGAATTCATTGATTAATTTGCCAAATATTAATTGTCTCAAAATCCTTATATTTAATGTTCCAAAGGACAGGGAAAAGCATAATAAGGCTCGATAGTATATTAACTTTAATACTATGATGAAATAGTAAGTTTAAGTAAAATTGCAGGTCACTCAACCATGATCACATTATACATTCATTGACTTTTAACCTATTTTTAATTATCTCTTTTCTACTATGTACTCAACATTAGCTTAATGAATTCTTTAAGTGGTCCAAACAATACCATATATTGTTTATTTGTTATTATTCATAAAAAAGGACAAAAAGTGCATTCTTTTTGAAAACGAAAGAAAGCTCTTTTAACCACTAGAGTTGACACAGTAGTTCAACACTATGTCCCTTAAGCAAGAGGTCGGGGATTCGATCCCTGCTTTTGGCGAATGAAGCAAATTTTGTGGCCAGTTTCCTACCGCTCAGTGAGCTGACCGAGGAACGAAAGATTAGTTTCACAACTGCCGGCTGTGGGGATACCTTGAAAAACCCAAAAATATAAAGAAAGTTTTTTTAGTTTATATATAAGTTCACAAATTAATAAAGTAGTATTATAATTTTGGACACAATGAACGCATTCTTTTTGAAAATATTACCGATACCATTAGTCCACCGTATTGGTAATTTTTTTTATCCAAACTATATAATACAATAGTTCTGTATAATATAGTTTTGGATACAATAGGTACACTATTTATGAAAAATATTTCAAGGCACACTTTCTCTTGCTATTAGTTATTTTTCTAAACTAAGTAAACTACCAGAGTAGTCAAATTTATTCCTTGATTATTTTATGCTAAATATATATTTTATATATATATATATATATATATATATGTTTTTTATTAATTTTCTACTGGCCCGTGATGTCGAGTGTTCCATACATATACTGGAAGCCCTATTTTAACACACTTACTTAGAGATCTAAGTTGCTCGAACTCTTAAAAAATATTGCTGTACCCGTTTTGAATCCTTTAAAAACGTACTACTTTTGAACGCACCCCCACAATATTTTGGAGGAGTTCGAGCAACTTAGCTTACTATCAACTACGACTTCATTTTCAAGATTGTCTCAATATTCAACGCCACTACATAGACAGACATATAATGCAAAAAAAAGTTATACGATTAATAAAAATAAATAAATTGCTACACAAAATTAATAATGTAAAATTTCTATTCATGAATTAACCATTATTGCTAATACAGATTAGTTTATAAAATTGTGTATCAGTCCTTCCATCCAATGGACTCTCCTACACTGTTGTATTGGTAAACAGTGACATAGCTAGCTGGTGCATTGTGGGCAGTGTTATTTATTACGTACTAACAGATTCCTCTGAACCGCCCATTGTTAATTGATTTTTTTTTTTCCTTTTTTGGCATTTTGTTGGTTTGTGGTTATTGTGTGTACTACTCCATGGGTTGTGGAAATGTGTGCATGGTATTGGTTGGTCATCTTTATCCACGTCACAAAATATTACAACCAAGAATTAAAAAATAGCAAACAAAAGTTTGGGGTGAGTATAAAGTGGAGGGCATTGTACATATTAGTGTGGAGAAGAGTTGCTAGGGAGGTGAGAAACATGGAATCAGGAAAGAGGGGCTTTCTTGCTTTGCTACCATTGCTCCTTTCTTTCCTGTTCTACTTTGATTTCTCTAAAAAGGTTTGATTTTTATGCTGTTTTTCATTTTCTTGATATGCCATTGTGTTAATGTCTGTTTTTTCCTATGCAGAAAATTGTTTATGAGGGATTTGGTGTCTGTGTTGGGGGGGGGGGGTGTTCTTGAACCGAGGGTAAGGTCTGCATATATTCTACGATCTCAGACCCCACTTTGTGGGATTACACGGGTTATGTTGTTGTTGGTGGTATGTGGGGGGGGAGGGGGAGGGATGGGGGGTGGGGGGGGGGGGGGTTTGGGGAGTGGGAGGATGATAAAAGAAAATCTATTGGTTATTTGGCTACCCATCTCCAGAAATGAAGAAAAAGACTAATCTTGCTTAACATTTAAAGCTTGACTGTATTACAAGTAGATATGTAGTTGTTGGTTATGTAAATGTTGTACAATGAGTTGGTATTTTATGAAGGCCTTTTTGTTTTCATTTGAAGATAAGCTAAAGAGATTTGATGATAAAATCTTAATTCAACATCAAACTTTCTATTTTTAATAACAAATTCCAGAAAGCCTCTTCATGAAGCACTAATAAAAGAAGTTTTAAAAAGCCTCTTCTGAATAAATTAAAAAGTTGGTCAAATTTCAGCATGCCTGCATGCAGTATGTAAGAGCCTTTGAGGCAAGCTTATGTTTTTATCTGTTCCTAATGATTTTTCATTTAGCTGTCTAGTTCTGGTATCCTTTTGTTTCTTTTTTTTTTTGAGCAAAATTATTGCGAAATAGGCATCTACCCATGGTTTTTCCAGTTTATGTACTTCATATTATGTTGTCCTCAGGTACTACTATTTTGTTCTATAATTTCTGAATGATCCTCAAGAAAGTTTCTGGTGGTTTATTCCTCAGCTTCCCTCAAGTGATTGCAGCCTTCTGCCTCACAATCACTATTGGATAGCCAGCAAACGTATCGTGACTCCAAACGGAACAATTTCTGGTGCAGGTTTGTTGAACTAAGTTTTAAATTCTCTGATTTCAGGAAATAGATAGAGAATGAAAGTTACTAGACTGTCACTTTTTATTAGTAGTCTTATCAGCTGCTTAATCTCATTCCTGGTGACAAATTATTTCTCCTGGTGTGATATAAACAGTTGAGATAAAGCAAGGAAGAATTATATCTATTGTTGCTGAAGAGAATTGGCATGTAAATTCTCGGTCCACAGCAGTGGTCAATTATGGGGAGGCTGTGGTCATGCCTGGATTTATTGATGTGTAAGATAAAACTCTATCCTCATGTTAATTATACCTTTCTATGTTGTTTTGAAATTTATGTCACTTTCCTTGAGAAATTTAAAGCTGATCTAGAAAATGTAAACAATTGTTAATAGCTATGCACTTAGTAGCAGAACATGGGGGGTAAAACAATAAAGAAGAATCTTTAGTAGAGTAGTGATGGGAGTCTAAAAAAAACATGTACTTGGTTTGTGTTAGTTCTTGTTTGATTTGGAAAACTTGAGTTATTATTTTGTCCATTCTAGGCATGCCCATCTTGATGATCCTGGAAGAGCAGAATGGGAAGGATTTCCTTCAGGAACAAAAGCAGCAGCTGCAGGTATGTGGATCCAAGTTTCAAGCTCGTCATAGGAAGCTTAAAACTTTTTGAGATGGGTAGCTCTGAATGTGGATAACTATGAAATCAATATGAGTTTGTTCTTTTTGTCTTTTAAACCCTTTTTCTTAAATATTTGAAATTTGAACCGTAGACTACCTTATTATACTGGATTCAACATTCAGTGTTCATACGTATGGGAGTATGCAGAACCTAATGATTGTATTTCACATTACTATGTTCTTTCCAGGTGGAGTAACTACATTAGTTGACATGCCTCTTAATAGTGCTCCATCAACAGTTTCTGAAGAAACTTTAAAACTTAAGGTAAGCATATCATATAGATTTTTGATATGTTTTGCGAACAATTTTGACAGGGTAAATATTTCTAGCTTATCAACGGAAACTATTTGTTTCTAGTGTGATTATTGGCGCCTACATTTTCCTTTTATTGAGGTCAGCTGGTCATTTGATATGGTGCATCTGTATGGGTTCTATGGCATTCAAGCTAATGAACTTATAAAAATGCTAATAGAAGCTCCCAGATTCAAGTAGGTCATATTGTAAAACATATAGTCAGGGTTATTGTTCTTTCGCAGGTCGATGCTGCAGAAGGGAGGGTCTACGTGGATGTTGGTATGATTGTGAAGCTTTATTCTTGTTTGATTGATGTTGTAGTAAGACGTTACTTACTTCTTGTATCTACAGGTTTCTGGGGAGGTTTGGTTCCAGAAAATGCAGAAAATGCAAGTTCTCTAGAAAGACTTCTAAATGCTGGTGTTCTGGGTTTGAAGGTAATCTGGCTAACATACATGCGATTGAGTTTGATATCACGGTTGTCTGAAAGTCAAGCAAAGATTGATGATATATCCAATATACTAAACACAAAATGTTTTTGGACAAGTTCCTTAACTTCCCAAATATTACCTTACGAATTGACAATGTATCTTCTCTGTTTGAGAGATCATCTTGGGCATTCTCTATAGCACTCTGTGTCATTTCAATTGGTGTGTCCCATTTATAATTGGACATGTTTTCCTTTTTGCAGTCTTTTATGGTGCCATCAGGCATCAATGACTTTCCCATGACAACGTCATCCCACATAAAGGTACATAATTTGTCCTCTTTTTGAGTTTGTTTTTTTCTGATCATTCTGCAGTAACTATTTGATATCTCTTTGCAGATGGTCATTTGAACAAACATTATTAGACTTTCTACTGTGCTTATGATTCAATGCTTAACTACGCAGGAAGCACTCCCTACTCTGGCTCGATACAAAAGACCCCTACTTGTTCATGCCGAAGTGGAAGTAAATCTTGATGGAAAACTGGAAATGGAGGATGGGGTCGACAATGCCAGATCATATTCTACATATCTTAAGACCAGGCCTGCTTCAATGTAAGTATATTCCCTTTTATCATATGCTCGAATCTAGAGTAGAATTGTGCTGAGGTAGCATATCATTCTTCTTGTGTGTTTCCAGTTGTGTCACATTCTTAACATATTTGCATGTATTTCCAGGAGGTGTAACAAACATTTCTTGTTTTACTTTCAGCTGATGCGTATTTTCACGTTTTTAAATTTGACAACATACACTGGGTATTTTGTTGTTGTTGTTCCTCTCTCACTATGCATTCTCTTTCTTGTCCCTCTCTTCCCGTTTCTCTTTGCGTATATATGATACATATGTACGGTGCTCTACCACATTAAGATGTTTATAGTATCAGCTTCCAATTATATCTTAGATCCTCTTTTTTCTAGTGTTTTTTCACATTGTATTACCTTTTGATATCTTTGTTCTTTAACAGGGAAGAGGCAGCTATCAATCAGCTCATAACATTGTCTAAAGACACGAGGGCTGGTGGTTCTGCTGAAGGGGCTCATCTGCATATTGTTCATCTGTCTGATGCTAGAACTTCACTAAACCTCATTAAGGTAGCGAAAAATTCTGCTCACTTTTGGGCTTCGATTATTAATTCATTTGTATACTGAAATTCTCAAAAAAAAAACAAAAAAAAAACATCTGTATACTATCAATTTATTGCCTTTGTACCCTTTGTGGTGGGACTATTTTTGTTAAGAACAAGGAAGTCATCACTGTAAAGGAATTCTGTTACTCTTCATAGAGGCGGAGCCAGGGTTTTTGCTTAGGGGGTTCAAAATCTGAAGAAAAACTCATCGAAGGGGGTTCAACATCTAGAATATATAAATAAAAATCATTTTAACCATGTATTAATAATATAATTTTTCGTCGAAGGGGGTTCGGACGAACCCCCTTTAATAGGCTAGCTCCGCCTCTGCTCTTCATCACACTATAGGAAATGACGTCAGGGCTGCCATCACATGCTTGCATCACAATACGATCACTTTCTTGAATGATGAGTAAATAGTAATATTGATTCAGTTGGATGTAGCATAGATATTGAAATAATTATTTCTGACCTACTCATATATGTCCTTCGCAAGGCATTTTGGTTCTTGTTTTCTCCCACTTTCTTGTTTCCATTAGTGTGGCACTTAATAATTTTGCACCTAAAATTGTTGTGGAATATCTTACATTATCATTTTACTGAATATGCCTTCTATTTTTTGGAATTTTCGTAGGAAGCCAAGCAAAGGGGTGATAGTATCACTGTTGAAACTTGCCCCCATTATCTTGCTTTTGCAGCTGAAGATATTCCTGATGGAGATACTCGGTTCAAGTGTGCTCCACCTATCCGTGATGCAGCCAATAAAGAAAAACTATGGGATGCTTTACTGGTATAGTCAACTTCCAAACTCTGTTACTGCTATAATCACATCCCATATTTCTTCTTTTCAAAGAATTTCCTTCATTTTGGTTATGTGTGCATTTCAGGATGGAGATATTGACATGTTAAGTTCTGACCACTCCCCTGCTGTGCCAGAATTGAAACTCTTAAATGAGGGTGACTTCTTGAAAGCATGGGGTGGCGTATCTTCTTTACAGGTCTTTACATTTACTAATTACCTGTGATTACTGTGTGGGCTCAGAAATAATGCAGATATAAGCCATTTGGAGATAATAGGATTTACTCGAATTATAAGTAATGGAAAAGCTGACTTGCATATAGATGGATGACACTTGCGTAAACGATGTCTTCAATGTATCAGTTAACATTTTCGAAAAATTATGGTTGAAGCAAGATTTTTTTCTGAAACTTCTACTCTTTATCTTCCAAAAATTCCTATTAGAACTACTACCCATGCTAGTTACACTTTGTTTCTGACGATTAGAGAAGTCATAAAGGTCCTTTTTGTGAATCTAGAGTATAAATATAACCTTTTAACCACTGAATACGAGAATACATATTTATCAGTAGAATTTTCCTTTGCCCTATCAGTGATAGTTACAATTAGTACAATGAATGGCGTAATTGTCTAACATACTCATCATAATCTGTTTGGAATACTATAAGGGGTTGTTACTGTTTGTGCAGTTTGTTCTACCTGCGACATGGACATATGGCCGCAAGTATGGAATAACATTTGAGCAGTTAGCGTCCTGGTGGAGTGAGAAGCCTGCCAAACTTGCTGGTCTCACTACTAAGGTATCGTGTGGAAGTATTTCAACATTAAATCTACTGTCTGACATTAAACAAGTTCAAGTGTCATTTTGCTCTACTTTTGAAAAAAATTGATGTCAGAAAGGACTACTTTAATTTGCTCCATTTTATGATCCGTACAAAGTTTTGGAACTGCTGCAGTTTAAGTTGCTGTGATATTTCCATATCTTGGTAGCTGGTATTTGATTATCGTTCTTGTGCAGGGGGCAATTGCTGTAGGGAACCAAGCAGATATAGTTGTATGGGAGCCAGACGTGGAGTTTAACCTGGATAACGACTACCCTGTACATATTAAGCATCCTGTAAGTAAACTTACCTGTTTTTTCCTTGAAAACTAGTAATTCAAAGTAGTTTCTCATACCTGATTTGCGTATGCAGAAATTTTGACGATTAGCAAACATGTTTAAAGGCTATACTCGATACAATTAAGTTATGCTTTAGAAGTAAATCACCTTTATTTTGAAAGCCAGCTGTCAGATTATTTGCATGGAGTTACCAGAATCAAATTGAAATTTTGCGCGTGGAACAGTTCTTTACATTCCTTGATTCTTCTTTGGATTTCTCAAAAAGTTGTTTATTGTTCTTATTCGTTTCACTTTGGCAGAGTATTTCTGCATACATGGGATCAAGGCTCGCTGGAAAAGTTCTGTCAACCTTTGTGCGCGGAAATCTTGTATACAAGGAGGGAAATCATACTTCTCAAGCGTGTGCTCTCCCAATTCTGCATAGATAGTTAGTGCTATGAGCCTATTGGTAAATATACAGCTCACCATATCATCCAAATTCTTTCTGCTATGCAAATGTTAATGTTAAGAGCTATATTCCTTGAGATCTTCAAACTGCAGTCTTACTGTTCCATATGTTGCGTAGGTTGTCCCTTTGACGTTCTTGGAGATGACCATATGGCTTGGCATGTAGATGGAATCGATGAATTCGTCATTCAGATCAAAACCAAAACTTGCATGGATCCAAGTTGTGAATCTTATTCTCTCCTTTTAGGCGCGCAATTGGGCTGGAGTGTATATAATCTGTTGCAGCCCTTAAGTTGATATTTAACTCTGTAGAAACAAAAACATTTCAGTTGAAGCTGAAAGCCATTGTTGTGTTGATTAAGTACACACATTTCTCAGCAATCTGAGTTCATGCAAGAACTAAAATCATTTCTACCTCTACTTAATTAACTCAGAAGCAAAGCCAGCAAAACATAGACAAGCTATTGTGTGCTTTTGGTTTTCCAGGGAGGATAGGATGTACACAGACATTAGCGCTACCTTTGCGGGGTGGAAAGGCTATTTTTGGTTTCGGATACACACTAAAAATACAAATTAAAATTTTCAAATTCCAGTATATGAAGAAAAGTGAGAGTTCAAACTTATTGACTTAACAACGCCTTCACTAAATAGAAATTGCGGACTGTCTCAACCAAATCGCCTTAAATAAAGAACATCAGCAGTGATAATAAAAGACTTGAGAATCAAAAAACTGAAAGGATAGGAAAGCTCTTTTTCTGGTGGCTTCATTATTCAAAGGCGGACAAATTTTCTAGCATCATGTGTTTATTCCAATCCAAAATAACATGATCCTTACGTATTGTCTGTACAAATTCGGATAATATTAAAATTAAAATATACTAATCCCAAATAAATATTGCGGATTAATGTAATTGGATTAATTGTTTAAATCCAAATATGTGTAGGTTTAATTAAAGTCCAATTCTTTTAATTGACCTAGTCCATTAATTTGGGTTAAAAATGATTAGCCCACTTTATCAAGTCCAAGATGTCATCATATTAATTTGGGCTACAAATGACTGAGCCCACTTTAGCAAGCCCAAGATGTTATCATATGCTAGAGGCCCAATTTGATGCCACATGTCAAATGACGTGGCATGCCAAGTCAAGTGAATGAGCCAATGGGACCACGCCACGTGTCAAAATGATGCAGTAAGTTAAAAGCCTGTAAGAAATGCCATGTCACTTAAATCTGATTGGTCAAAGGAAGTTCATGTTTATCATGACTCTTTACTTCCTATAACTATAAATAAGGGCCTCATAATTCAGAAAAGGGAGGAACAAGTTTAACAAGAAGCAAGAGAGAACTCGTAGATCAAAGCGGCAGATTTCTCTACAAATTCAAGAACAAGCTCAAGATTTCATGATCAAGAGTTCAAGATTCAAGAACAAAGTTCAAGCTTCAAGATCAAGACTTCAAGATTCAAGAACTAGCTCAAAGACCCTTGAATTCAAGTACAAGTCGAGATCAAGCTCATCAAGTCTTCAAATCAAGTTCAAGTTCAAGATCAAGACCGCAAGATTCAAGAACAAGCTACCAAGCCCTTGGATTCAAGCACAAGTCAAGATCAAGTTAAAGTTCAAGATCAAGCTCGAAGCCCTTGAATTGATAGTTGAAAAGGCGAATCAAAGGAATCATAGAGATTGTATCACTCACTTATTGAAATCAATAAATCGATTGTTGCAGTATTTTTCTTATCTCGATTATTTATTTTCAGTTTTGAGAATTTTACTGTCCAATAAATTATGGCACGCCCAGTGGGAGGATCTCTACCTCTAATCTCAACTTTTCAGACTTTGAAGATTAAGAACGCTGAAATGACTTCCAAGAAAATTAACTCTCAATCAATTGCTTCCAAGGCTGTTGATTCAAGGTTCTCTGCCGAAGTGGAAAGCATCCTTGGTGTTACTTTTGGTAGTTTAGGAGCTGTCACGAGGAGCAAGGCAGGCTTGCTAAGACAACAAACACATCTAGTGTCATCCGCACCAACTCCAGTTTTTGGATCTTCAACCCCAAAAGGAATGAAGTCCAATACAAGTGCTTCGGAAGGAGGAAACAGTGTCGTGGAATCGCCTAAGAAGACTCTTGCTTTACTTGAGCATTCTGGTTCCAAATCCTCTGGCGCAAAGAGCGATGGTTGTTCAACAAATGCGTCATCTCAACTTACACCACATAAGTTAAGCACTTCGAAGATCAACCTACGCGATAATCCATGTTACTCTCCGACGTCTCCGGTGATCATGCAGGCTATGGTAACTGATGCCTCATCTATGGAAGAGCAGCTTGCGAATCTGACAAAGGCAATTAAAGGCCTGACCAACTATGTTCAGAATCAAGAGGCTAGGATTGATAAGATAATAGATAGGGTGGAAGGCTTGATAGACGGAGAATCTATCCATGCACTGGAAAAAGCTCCAGAGGTTCATGAGATAGAAAATCCTGTGAAATAAACACCACCGACTAAAGAGGTGTAAGTTTCTGTTGAAGGAATGATCCCGATTGGGCAATTGAGGGAATTTATTGAAGGGATCCTCAAAGACAAGTATGATGTTGTCACCAAGTCTTCCCTTGCGTATGCTAAGCCCTACACTGCGAGAATAGATAGCCTCAAAATTCTTGCTGGCTGTCAATCCCCCCAAATTTCAATAATTTGAGGGCAAAGGTAATCCGAAACAACATTTCACACACTTTGTTGAGACATGTAATAATGCTGGAACTTATGGTGACTATCTTGTCAAACAGTTTGTTCATTCCCTAAAGGAAAATGCCTTTGATTGGTATACGGACCTCGAGCCTAACTCTATCGATAGTTGAAAGCAATTGGAACACGAATTCCTAAATCGGTTTTATAGCACAAGGCGTACAGTAAGCATGATAGAGCTCATAAATACTCGACAAAGAAAGGATGAGCCAATCATCAACTTCATCAATTGATGGAGAAATGCGAGTCTAAACTGGAAAGATAGGCTCAGTGAAGCTTCTGCAATAGAGATGTGCGTCTAAGGAATGCACTGGGGGCTTCTCTACATCTTGCAAGGAATTAAACCAAAATCCTTCGAAGACTTAGCTACTCATGCTCACGATATGGATTTGAGCATGTCTTCTGCTGGAAAGGAAGGAGCGCTTATTCATGACCCTCGAAGGGGAAAGGAAAAGCAGGAACCCAAAAGATGGGGCAAGTTTGTTCCCAAAAATGAAAAAAAGGAGTCCATGAATGTTGATGTGTCTCCTGTGAAGGTCACCACAAAGGTAAGCAAGAAGCAAAGTGTGAAGACTTCTGGAGCACGTACAAATCAGAAAACTTTAAAGGAGATGCAAGAAAAAGAGTATCTCTTCCTTGATTATCATGTTGCTGAGATTTTTGATGAACTTTTTGAGCATAGGCTCATTGAACTCCCAGAGATGAAGCGTCCCAACGAAGCTGGAAGAACCAATGACCCTAATTATTGCAAATATCATAGGCTCGTAAGTCATCCTCTGAAAAAGTGTTTTGTCTTTAAAGATAAAGTCATGCAACTGGCAAAAGAGAAGAAGATCTTCTTCGACGATGAGACGGCCAGTTCTCATAAAATCTCTATTACTTTTGGCTCACTCTACCCAGTCCAAATATGTGTCGAAGAGTATAATGAGAAAATATTAGAGCCTGACAGGTCTTCAGTTGACGAAGGCAATGATGAAGATTAGACTCTGGTGACGAGACGCAGACACAGGAGGAGGAGTCTGTGAAAGGAGTCATTCGAGCAGCCAACCAGAAGGAGAATGGTAAATAAACCAAGGAAACAAAAGTTGGTTGAATTCCCAAAGAAGACGAGGGTGACAGAGCTTTACCGCCAAAAACCTCAGCGTCCGGAGACTTTAGAAGAATTCTTACCGAGTTGGTTTCATGTAAAAACTGCCCAAGTCAACCTTGAGGCGTCTTGTTTTAATACCGCCAAAGAGGGGGCAAAGGGTAAGAATATACCCATGGAGATTCCTTCACCTTCCGAAAAGCTTGCTGAAACTTTTGGCGAAGAGGCACATGTGTGTGATACAAAAATCACATTCATAAATAACAATTTTCTGCTTGGTGAGGCCCTACATAACCGTCCCTTATACATGGTGGGTTAAATTCTAGGAAAGAAGATCAATAGAATATTGATAGATGAGGGGTATGGAGTCAACATACTGCCTATCCGCACGATGAAAGAACTTGTCATCGCTACTATCGAACTGGACGAAAGTTGTATAATGATCCAAGGCTTCAACCAAGGGGGCCAGAGGGCCATGGGATGTATCAAGTTGGGGATTCGTATGGATGATTTTCAGTCAAACCCATTGATGTATGCAATCGATGCCAAAACTTCATACAATATATTGCTTGGTAGGCCTTGGGTGCACGGGAAAAAATTATCTCGTCCTCTTACTATCAATGCTTGAGGCACCTCGAAGGCGGAGTGGAAAGAAATATAGTTGCCGATGAGAAGCCATTCACTGAAGCTGAGTCACATTTTGCCGATGTAAAATTCTACTTAAAGAAGCATGTTGTGGATGAGAAAAAGGTTGATGATGTCACCAAGACCAAGTGTGATAATCTTGCATCTAAGAAGGCCGTGGTGACTGTTGAAAAGGTCTCCACCAAGAAGCCTCTCTCCATTTCAAATGAAGAAAGCGTCGCTCCTATAAAAAAGAAGGCAACTCCTGTTCTTCGCTAAATGCCAGAGGTAAAGAAAGAGAAAGATCACCCATCTGATGCCCAAAATAATATGCTAAATGGGATAACTTTACCTATTAGGAAGATTGACACAATAAATCCATCCTCAAGGCTAGTTGTGGCTTAAAATCCGCCACAAGATATAAAACTCCCTACGAAGCGGACAAAGGAGGGCTTCGACCCAAATACATATAAGTTATTTGTAAAGGCTGGATATAATCCTAATGAGCCATCAAGGTTAGGTAAACTTCTGTTGGAAGGTACAACAAAGCAGGCACATGAAGGCCTAGGATACACACAGCCACTTTCAATTCGCATCTCCATAAGAAGGGCGGTTAGTAACTACATCACTGTAGAAGAGGAGTCTACCGCATCCTACAAAAGGCCTTCTGTCTTTGACCGACTTCGAGAATCAACCGCAAGAACTTCTATATTTGAGAGGTTGGGTCCTCTAAATAAGAAGAAAAGTAACAAGCGTCGGAGAAGTCATCAAAATATGACAGTGCACTCCTCGCCTAAGATTCAGAAGGATTTTCAAAGTTTGATTCCTTCTAGAATGAAGCGACAGATGAAACAGGTAGTTTCATGCAACAAGGTGCTAAAAATCAAAAGCTCATACTGTGCTTTATACCAAGGAATATGAGGAAGATAAAGAAAGTGTTGGCTCTTCATATCATGTTACGGCCTAGAATGAGAATGAGGCCTCATCTCAAATAAAGGTTGATGAAGAAATGGAAGATACTTTCTAGTGTCACCACATATCCATCAACGATGATGATCCACAAGAGGAGGAAGATGTTGGAGATGCTCCATCTTAACTGGAAGGAGTGAAGGCCACAATAGATCCCTTGAAAGAAGTTAACCTTAGAACTGATGAAGACCCAAGACCAAGTTACCTGAGTGATTTTCTAGAGATGGGGGAACAAATCACGTATATGAATATACTCAAAGAATATATGGATGTCTTCGTTTGGATTTAAAAGGAAATGCTTGGCTTAGATCCAAAAGTAGCAGTCCATCAGTTGGTGGTCAAGAATGGTGCTCGTCCTGTTAAGCAAGCTCAAAGGCACTTTAGGCCAGACTTGGTTCCACTGATTGAAAATGAAGTCAACAAACTCATTGAAGTTGGATTTATTTGTGAAGTCAAATATCCCACGTGAATTTTAAGTATTGTTCCAGTACGGAAGAAGAATGGCTAAATTCAAGTTTGTGTCGACTTTTGAGATCTTAACAATGCATGTCCTAAGGATGATTTCCTAATCCCCATACCAGAGTTGATGATTGATGCCACCACTGGTTATGAGGCAATGTCCTTCATGGATGGTTCATCCGATTACAGCCAAATCCACATGGCGCCAAAAAATGAAAAGCTCACTGCATTTCGTACGCCCAAAGGTATTTATTGCTATAAGGTGATAACTTTTGGTTTGAAGAATGCTGGCGCCACTTATGAAAGAGCTATGCAAAATATCTTTGACGGCCTACTCCACAAGAATGTTGAATACTACGTGGATAATCTAGTGGTGAAGTCAAGAAAGAGAGATGACCACTTAAAAGACCTAAGAATAGTGTTCCAGTTACTTTGAAGATATGAACGTAGGATGAATCCATTGAAGTGTGCCTTCGGAGTTACTTTCGAAAAGTTTCTTGGCTTCATTGTGCGACACCAAGGAATTGAAATTGATCAAGCCAAGGTCGATGCAAATTTAAAGATGCCCGAGCCTCGAAACATTCATGAGTTAAAAACCTTCAAGTAAGGCTAGCATATTTAAGGAGGTTCATTTCAAACTTGGCCGGAAAATGTCAACCATTTAGCCATCTTATGAAGAAGGACACTCCCTTCGAATGGGACCAAGTTTGTAGTAATGCCTTTGAGAGTATCAAATCATACTTAATGAAGCCACCAGTTCTTGCGACACCCATACCATGGAAACCACTGATACTCTATATCGCGGCACAAGAAAGGTCAGTCGGAGCACTATTGGCTCAAGAAAATAGTGAAGGCAAAGAAAACTCTCTGTACTATTTGAGCAAAATAATGACACCAAATGAGCTGAAATATTCTCCGATCGAAAAGTTATGTCTGGTATTGGCTTTCTCTATCCAAAAGATGAAACACTACTTTCAAGCTCACGTTGTTCATCTTGTGTCCAAGGCAAATCCCATTAAGTTTGTGATGTCGAAACCAGTCCCCAGTGACCGACTTGTAAGGTGATACCTCCAATTTCAGCAGTTTGAAATTGTGTACATCCCCCAAAAGGCTGTAAAAGGACAAACATTGGCTGACTTCTTGGCAGATCACCCAATACCTGATGACTAGGAACTGAGCAATGAACTTCCTGATGAAGATGCAATGGCTGTTGAAGTTAGATCCCCATGGAAGATGTACTTTGATGGTGCTGCACATCGAGATGGAGCTGGTGCTGGCGTAGTGTTAGTCACTCTACAAGAAGAGGTCATCTCTTACTCTTTTACCTTGACGAATCATTGCTCCAATAATATTGCTGAGTATGAAGCGCTCATACTTGGACTAGAGATGGCTGTCGACATTAAGTAACTGTAATTACAAGTTTTTGGTGACTCCCAATTGGTGATAAAGCAGCTGTTGGGAAGCTATGAAGTTCGGAAGCCTGAGTTAAGACCATATCATGAATATGCACAAAAGTTGATGGGATGGCTTGAGGAATTAACCCTCAAGCATGTGCCAAGGAAAGAAAATAAGCAAGCTGAAATCAGACGTAAGTCACTATCCACCAAGCATGGGTAGTACCGCCATCAACTGAGGATGAAGAAAGTAAAGTTGAATTCCTCGTTGCTGTGTCTGAAGCTGTAAAGAAAGATTGACGATAACCTATCATTGACTACTTGTGTTATGGGATACTTTCAGAAGATCTAAGGAGAAGGACCGACATTCATCGTCATGCACCTCGCTTTCTTTATTATAAAGATACACTGTACCGAAGATCATTTGAAGGAGTAATCTTACGGTGTTTGGGAGAGGAAGAAATAATTTAAGCTTTGTAAGAAGCGCACTCGGGAGTTTGTGGATCACATCAGTCTGGACCAAAGCTCCATTTTCACATTAAAATAATTGGATATTATTGGCCAACGATGGTGAAAGATTGCTTGGTCTATGCTAGAAAATGCAAAGCTTACCAATTCCATGCAAATTTCATACATCAACCTCCAGAGGTACTACACCCAACTGTAGCATCTTGGCCATTCAATGCTTGGGGAATGGATGTTGTTGGTCCACTACCAAAATCTTCTGGTGGACACTTATACATCTTGGTCGCAACAGATTACTTCTCAAAATGGGCTGAAGTTGTTGCTCTCAAGGAAGTAAAGAAGGAAAATGTTGCAAATTTCATCTGAGTGAACATCATCTACCGCTTTGGAATTCCTCAGTACATAATAACTTACAATGGAAAGTCTTTTGATAACAAGCTGATGAACAAAATTTATGATCTCTTTGGTTTCAAGCAGCGCAAGTTTTCTATGTACTATGCTACTGCCAATGGTCTAGCCGAAGCATTCAATAAGACTTTATGCAATTTGTTGAAGAAGGTCGTATCCAAGTCCAAATGAGACTGGTATGAGCGAATGGAAGAAGCTTTATGGGCATATAAGACAACTTACCG
The DNA here is from genome assembly GCF_002878395.1 of Capsicum annuum. Taxonomy (NCBI): domain Eukaryota; kingdom Viridiplantae; phylum Streptophyta; class Magnoliopsida; order Solanales; family Solanaceae; genus Capsicum; species Capsicum annuum. Next base: position 129,568,106 of record NC_061112.1, on the reverse strand, counting down.
TACACCGATGCAAGCAACCCCATATTCACTTGCTTTTGGAGTTGAAGTAGTCCTTCCACTTGAGCGTCAAATACCTTCTTTGAGACTGGCTATTCAAGAAGGGCTCATTGATGAAGAAAATGCTAAGTTGCATCTAGCGGAGTTAGAAACTCTTGATGAGAGGAGACTGGAGGCTCAACAAAATCTTGAATGTTACCAAGCCCAGCTATCTCGTTCTTTCAACAAAAGGGTTCGCTTGAGGTGCTTCCAAGTTGGAAATCAAGTCCTTGCAGTAAGAAGACCCATTATCACTTCTCATAAGTCCGGGGGAAAATTCACCCCGAAGTGGGATGAACCATATATTGTACAAGAGGCATATTCAAATAGTGCTTACAAGTTTGTCGATGCAGATGGCGTGAGGAATGGCCCCATCAATGCCAAGTTCTTAAAGAAGTACTATCTTTGAAGAAAGATGACACTCCTTAAGACACGAGTATAAACTGCATGTCCACTCCTGGTCTGCAAGAGTATAAATTGTGAACAGCTAAAAAAAAACACTCACCCCAGAACTACGTTGTGACTTGATCCTCTTCATTGAGGTACGTAGACGCTTGAAATTTTATTCTGAGTTCAGTTACATAAGTTTAAAAAAAAATACATGTCCCTGCTTGATCCGCCATATAAAAGTTGAGCCTGCATGCATCTTGATTAGGCCTTAGACTTATGACAAATACTTTTGGCTCAATGGAGGCAACCCACAAAGAAGAAAAGAAGTTCTTTTAATAGGATTTGGAATACCCAAAGCCTGCAGTTTGGAGCACAAATCCACCAACCACAAGTTGAAGGCCTTGATCTTAAGGCTTCCAAACAAAGGTCTCAAGTCTAAACCGGTTGTGAGAAAAATACGAAGCCAATAGTCAACAAATTTGAGGAGAAAGCCAGAGTTTAGTACTACAACATAAACATATCAAAATAAGCAAGCAATTCTTGAAGTTGAAATTCAAAAGAAATATTAAGAGAAGTGCAATAGAGTTTCTATTACAACTAATAGATCCAACTACTCAATAAAAGGCTAAAATAATGCGACAAGAGTTTGAAGAGAAAGAAACATCTCTTAAGTTTAATCTAGACATAACTTGTAATTGATTAAGTCTTGGCGCATAACTTCCAGACGCTCTTTCTTCTGATCTACACCATTTGATAAGCCTGCGTCAAAGCTTGCATCGAATTCCTTGGGTGCAACAGAAGACTCTAGCTTTGCTTCTTTGGCTTCATTCTAGACTTCCTCTAAAAGACGCTCCAAAGCCTGTGCCTTTCTACATAATTCTTTTTTCTTCTTCATGTTTTGTAGTGATTTCCTAATGGAGGATGATGCTTTAACCTTCTCGTCTTCTTCAAGCATGGCATATGTGAGACGTTCCCCCACCACATAGAATAATTCTTCTCTTGCATCTTTCTCATTTATGTCATGAAGCATCGATCGTGCTTGGTTATATGAAGTAGCAAGGTTAAAGAAGTCGTGCAACAACTTTCTCAATGGGGAAATATCCATGTCCTTACAATCCATCTCCTTGATGATTACCTGAACTTTATCTTCAAGGGAAGAAGCTCAATCAACATCGCACTTTGAAAGATTACCTTGAATAACGGTTCAAAAAGAGGAGATATAGTTTTTCTAAGCATCTAAGACGACCTTCTTTCTATCAAATGCCGACATAATGGCTAATGGGGGCTTACAGATGTCAGAATCCAAGGTTTCTTTAACCTTGTTACAAGAAATAGAAGTTCGCCCTTCTTCTATTTTAACTGTGGAAGGTGGTTCCATCAGATCTGGACCAGATATAAACTCATCACTATCATGTGACCCTTCACACTGCAGGGCTGTAACATTGGTCGGCTGCATAAAAACAAAAAAAGGGATTAATAAAAAAGGGGGTCATGAAGATACACTTGGTAAAATAGATGTCTTAACCATACCTCCTTGACAAGAGCTGATATAGTCCTCAAAGGAATATCCGTGTCATCATGAATTTCAACCATCGGTAGACTAATATCTTTTGCATTGTCGAAATGTACCTTTACTCTTTTACAGTAGCGGTCTCTGCTACTACTCACTTTCATCTTGGGAAAGACTTTTAGAGAAATAAGTAGTTTGAGTAGGAGTCTTACCCTTGTATATCGACGGAGGCATGTGAGATCTCTTATTTTCATATTGATTTGGCAACTTGGCATTCGAAGGAGGAGCATCAGTGATAAGGGCCTCATTTGTAGGTACTTCATCAGAATTCCCTAAATGCATGACGGTAGTCGACCCATTGATGTCGACTAAAGTCTGTAGGTGATGACCAAGGAAATCCCCATGAGTCTTTTTCCACCAAGTCTGATAGTCGGTTCCGAAGAACTCGCCTATATTAGGCGAAATGGAAGGAAAATTTGCTCATGAGGATGATCGGCTTAATGTTAGTCCTTTGTATAAAGAGGCAGTACGAATGTCATTCTTCATGATGCCCAGAATATTCTAATAAAATCCAAACTGTTGACTGAAGCAGTGTGGACTATATGGCTCAATGATAAATGAGTTTCTGCATCTAAGTGTGAGAAAGCTGAAACGAATACTTATAAAATAGCTCATCTCCAATGCTGGGGCATTCTCAGTATCCACATAAAAGTAAGGATGCATTTTATCCTGCATGATAGAAGTCCAAACCGCACTCTTCCCAATATAGATACACTTTCTTACATCATTTTTGTCAAAATACTTTGCACCGCCCTCTCCGAAGTATACAATCATAGTAGGGACGGATGGCCCATTGGAAAATGAATAATAAGTCTTGAAATAATGAGCAGTCCAACCATACACATAGTGGATAGGAAAACAAACCTTGATTTGATCGAGTCGCGCTGAAGAAGATATCTTGTTTAGTCCACTATAAATGCTAGCCAGAACCGATATTGCAAGGACGACCTTCCTCCCACTCGCCATCATGCATGCCATCTTGAAAGTCCCAGGGCGAATGAAGTCACCTTGCATACTTGAAAAAACAAAAGTGCACAACCAACAAGACAAGAAAACTGCCAAATATATATCATCTTTTTTATCGCGGTTCACCCTAAGAGAAGAAAATACCTTCTCTTCAGCATGTGACCACCTTAGCGTATCAGGCAAAACCCCGCTAGGGTTGTGAGTCAATTCAGGGTGAGCAATTTTCTTTTCCTGCCTTGGTGGTGCAGGGCTGTACTTTGAAGGTTTTTTGCACCAGAATGTTATCCAATCCCTGAATGATACTTGTTGGCTAGCATCCCGCAGAATATGAAAGGCCGCAAATAAGTACTCACAAGTTCGAGAAATGTACCTTACCTTCTTTGCATCTAAACCTGTAAGTTCTTTGGCCTCAGGCACTACCTCTTCATACAGGACACCTTGAAATTGCAAGCCTCCAAGAACATGCAAATCCCATAGAGAAATAGATAATTCCCCAACAAACGTGAGAAGTGTATTTATCTTGGGGCATCAAGCTTCACAAAATGCTTGGAATATATCTGAGTTACGATCATAGGTAAAAACCTATGCATAAACGGCATCATAAATATGTACCTTGCTCAAAGTCTCCTGGCTCCTATCAAATATATCTTTTGTTCACTCCCAATACCCAGGGATGTGATGATACTCTCCCTCAAGTGTCATTGCGGCTCCCCAATGTATCTCTCTTAAAGCTATAAGACGGCCCAAACTGGGGAGTGGAGTTGCGATGTTCGCATGATGATGATCTGGCACTTGAAGAAAGAACAACTTGAATGACTGATCGGAATTTGGATAGTCGCATGATGACGATCTGGCGCTTGAAGAGAGAACAACTTGAATGACTGATCAGAATTTGGGGGTTTGCACCGAAGTCCAGTTCGTCATGGAGAATGGATTCTTGAGAGGAGGCCACGAACTTGCATACCGACCAGTCAATAGAGTGTGAGTCAAAAGTCGAGTCTGTTGGGCCCCATCTTCAGTTTCGACTATAAGATACTTGGAGCCGGTGGAAGGGGAGGTATAGTGTCTGAAAATCACCATATCTTCGAACTGCAAAGAAAAGAAGGGTTAAATTTATGGCGTACAACAATAGGTACAAAAGAATCTTGACCAAGTCATCCCGATGCACTATAAGATTACCATAAAGCTACCTTTTACCTTTTCTTATGGCGGGAACGAATAGTTATCCCGATACGCCGTAAGACTACCGTGAAGTTACCTTTACTTTTTACCTTTGCCATAAGACTACCATGAAGTTACCTTTATCTTTTACCTTTACTGTGCGACTACCATGAAGTTACCTTTTATCTTTTGCCATAAGATTATCGTGAAATTACCTTTCTTATGGCGGGGACGAGTAGTCATCCCTTCGCACCATGTGGTTATCGTCTTTGCATGGAAGATATTATTTGGGCGAGAAATATAAGTCGTGCATAAGCTGTTAAAAAAAAAAAAAAAAAGAAATTACCTTGTATTGATTTCAATGCACCACAAGGTTGCTGCCGAGAATGCTACAGAATATGATGCAAACAATGAATAGCATGGGGTATTTATAGGTGTATAGAGGCGATGAATGTTAAGATTCCTAGTTTGAGTCGAAAGGAATTAATATAATCCAACTAAGATTCTAGGACTAGTAAAGGCGGCTGCAGCAGAATACAAATTTTACTCAAACACAACCTGTTGAAGCGGTGATATGCAGATCCTAAACCTTAAGGAAATTATCTTATTACCTCTGCATGGTTTAAAAGATAATCACTAGCCCGTGATTTTTGCAAGGAATAATTGGGCTTTACGGTATTAAGTATATGATGGGGAAGGAGACATAATGATTAACCAAATGATTTTTTTTAAGAAAAAACATATATGTTGAAAGTGCACATCTTTAAGGCATGATGATTTCCTATATAAAAATGCTTATAATTAGTAAGGTACAAATTTAAAAGAAAAAGAAAGGTGGCTGCTGAGATTATGTTCTTCAAAATTATAAGGGAGCATTAAAATATAAATAGTCATCACGGTTTTCTAGAAAACATTTTTTTTTGTACTGCATACAATCCTAAGCATGGCACGATTCACATGCATGCAGTAAAGCTTATTGATCCCAATTAAATTATAAATGGGTACTTCAAGACTAGTCTATAAATATTTAAATATCTTGACAAGTCTTGAAGTAGGGACATTTTTTGTAAGCAATAAAATTTTATCTGTATAAAATTTAGATAATATTAAAATTAAAATATATTAATCCTAAATAAATATTGTGGATTAATCTAATTGGATTAATTATTTAAATCCAAATACGTGTGGGTTTAATTAAAGTCAAATTCTTTTAATTGAGCTAGTCCATTAATTTGGGTTAAAAATGATTATCCCACTTTATCAAGCCCAAGATGTCATCATATTAATTTGGACTACAAATGACTGAGCCCACTTTAGTAAGCCCAAGATGTCATCATATGCTAGAAGCTCAATTTGATGCTACATGTCAAATGACGTGGCAAGCCAAGTCAAGTGAATGAATCAATGGGACCACGCCACGTGTCAAAATGATGCAGTAAATGAAAAGCCTGTAAAAAATGTCATGCCACTTAAATCTGATTGGTCAAAGAAAGTTCATGTTTATCATGACTCTCTGCTTTCTATAACTATAAATAGGGGCCTCATAATTTAGAAAAGGGAGGAACAAGTTTAACAAGAAGCAAGAGAGAACTCGTAGATCAAAGCGGCAGATTTCTCCAAACTTAAGATCAAGAGTTCAAGGTTCAAGAACAAGCTCAAGGTTTCAAGATTAAGAGTTCAAGATTCAAGAACAAAGTTCAAGCTTCAAGATCAAGACTTCAAGATTCAAGAACAAGCTCAAAGAACCTTGAATTCAAGTACAAGTTGAGATCAAGCTCATCAAGTCTTCAAATCAAGTTCAAGTTCAAGATCAAGACCGCAAGATTCAAGAACAAGCTACCAAACCCTTGGATTCAAGCACAAGTCAAGATCAAGTCCGTCAAGTTCAAGATCAAGCTTGAAGCCCTTGAATTGATAGTTGAAAAGGCGAATCAGAGGAATAGAGATTGTAACACTCACTTATTGAAATCAATAAATCGATTGTTGTAGTATTTTTCTTATCTAGATTATTTATTTTCGATCTCGAAAATTTTATTGTCCAACACATATATTCTACCATATAATTTTAATTAATTAATATACATTTTCACATCGTTTAATTATAATAAATTAATATTACGATGCAAATAATTAAGGTACATAAAGTGTTTTTCTATTACAATTTGAAATACAAGGCTAAAATTTAAAAAAAGACAAAAAAAAAGATTAGTCAGCCGCTTAATTGCATTTTGATCTTTAATTTTTGTCCTTCAACTAAAATTTTCAATTGAACCACTAAAATTGTCTTGCAAAAAAACTTTATTGACAATACTATCAGCTTGAATGATCAATCAGTTCATTCACTTCATCAAACTCGAAGGGAGAAAAACGATAGGCAGCTCACAGTACTGCCGTGTACCTAGACACAGCAGATCCAAACTCACCCTTCCCTCCATTTTCAGAGTAACTGGAGTCTGGATAACGCACCATTAACTCAGCAAAAAATTCAATAATTCTTCAATGAATCTCTTCACCTGCAGCTGCAAAATCAACAATATCTTCACCCTTCATCTTCCTATCCTTCACATCAACCGCCGTACAACTCGTTTCTCCATCCGCTTCTCATCCGAGTCAACTCACAGACTCAAACTCGCCGAGTCACTACAATCCGAAACCCTGGAGCTTCTAGAATGGCCCGCACTCTGTCAGCAGCTCTCTTCCTTCACTTCCACTTCCATGGGATTCGATGCAGCAGAATCTGCTCGGATTCCGGTGGGGAGAACTCCCGATGAGAGTAGGAAACTCCTCTCTCAGACCTCCGCCGCCGTGGCAGTTCCTCGGCCGTTGGATTTTACCGGAATTCAGGATGTTTCATCCATCGTTGATGCTTCCGTTGCTGGAGGAATACTCTCTATTGGTGAACTTTGCGCTGTGAAACGGACATTGGCTGCGGCGAGATTTTTACTTCAACAGTTGGAGGAGATTGCCTCGCAGGGTGACTTTTCTGAAAGGTATATTGCTGTATTTAGTATTCTACTTAACTATTTGCGTTATTTTGTTTGTTTGTTCTACGTTGAAGTGAAGTTACTTGGTGTTGGATTATTCTTTTTTGCGACTTGAATGTATAAGTGTAATCAGTGTTATTAGAAGTGAAAAGTGCAGCTTCGAAAAAAGCGTGAATGTATATTTTAGTTCAAGACTGGTAATTATTATCCTGAATAACAAATATATGTAAAAAAGAAAATTGAAAAAATGTAATGATAAAGTGAAATGTCAATTGTTTAGTGTGAGCTCTTTAGAGAGGCTCATTGGCAAAGAAAAGCATGTCTTAACATGTTTAGATTCTCGCTTCAGGGTTTAAGGGCGGCTTTGACAGCACTAACTGTGATGTGTAAAAAACCTCTGATTTTAGAAGATAAGGTGATTCCACGAGATTCAAGCAAATTGAAATTTAAATCTGGGAGCAGCTAGTCTATGGGCAAATGATTCAAAAGCAAAACTTGTCTCTACAGTCGGGCTTTAGCATGTTAATTTATCTGTAAGAACAGTTATTCTTAGCTCAAAAGCCTTAAGATAACAGTGAGTAACATTTTGTTTCCGACTGATTTCATAGTTGTGCTAGAATTGACAATAGTTCTGGATTTGGGTCAAAAGAACTGTCAAATTGCTGAAGTTTCTATCCAAAAATATATCAAAAAGGTTGCTGGCTATCTATCTGGGGAACTAAATTACTATAAAGTAAGAGGTGAAAGATAGTTTATCTGATGAATATTGGAATGCGAACTTTTCCAGAAGAACTGTAGAAAGTGGTAAATACAGTCTTATAGATATCTTCCCTCTCATTCCTGTGTTGAATTTACACAATGCTGTGTTGCACTTCGAAAGATTATTAAGAATGCAGGTTTTCAAAGATGAATTCCCCTTGAGTGTGCTTTCCCTTTATTTGCTGTTCCTCTGAGAATGCCTTCCTACTCCAAATTGCAGTTAACTCAAAATGGCGAAGCATGTCCCATATGGTAGTGATGGATTCTCATGAAGTGCCATTTAAATAGTATTGAGCAGTTTCATTAGAATGTCTAATTATCTCCAAACAGGTACTCTCCTCTGAAGGAAATTCTTCACAGTTGTGATTATCTTGTGGAATTGGAGCAAAAAATAGAATTCTGTATTGATTGCAGCTTTTCAGTAATCCTTGACAGAGCTAGTGAAGATTTGGAAATTATAAGGTCTGAGAGAAAGAGGAACATGGATAATCTAGAATCATTGTTGAAGAAAATATCAACTCGAGTTTTTCAAGGTGGAGGATTTGACAGGCCTTTAGTGACCGAGCGCCGTTCAAGAATGTGTGTTGCTATCAGTGCTTCGCATAGATCTTTGCTTCCCAATGCTGTAATCCTAGGTAAGAGCAGTAGTGGATCTACATACTTCATGGAACCTAAAGAGGCAGTTGAGTTAAACAACATGGAAGTTAAACTTTCAAGTTCTGAAAGGGTTGAGGAGCAAACAATTTTGAGTTTGCTTACATCTGAAATAGCGGAATCTAATATGAAAATAAAACGCTTGTTAGATAAAATAGTGGAAATTGATCTTGCATTTGCAAGAGCTGCTCATGCTCAGTGGACGGGTGGTGTCTGTCCAGCTTTAAGTTCAAGAGATTGTAACATATCCCAACCTGAATGTTTATCTATAAATGTGGAAGGGATACAACATCCTTTGCTTCTTGAGTCCTCCTTGAGAAACTTGTCCACTAATGCGCCCCCAAGATTACCTGGTTTGGATCAAGGAAATGGTGTTATGAATTTTGAAACAAAACCTCATGCACATTTCCCTGTGCCCATTGATATTAAAATAGGTCATGGAACAAAGGTTGTTGTCATCTCAGGCCCTAACACCGGAGGTAAAACGGCTTCAATGAAGACCCTAGGACTGGCTTCTATGATGTTGAAGGCTGGCATGTATTTGCCTGCCCAAAATCAACCACGGCTTCCATGGTTTGATCTCATTCTGGCAGACATTGGAGACCAACAGGTACTTGGTTTTGTTATACTTCCTTCTTGCCCCACCATCCATCTCAGCTGTATATCTTTATTAACCTTATCCAGTAGAAATTTCCTACCCTTCTTCATTGTCTTGTTTTGTTTTTTCTGCACCATCTATCTTACAAATTGAAATTTTATATTTTGCCTGCTGAAGTCTCTGGAACAAAGTTTGTCAACCTTTAGTGGGCACATTTCACGGCTTTGTGAGATTCTAGAAGTCGCTTCTAGAGAATCTCTAGTTCTTATCGATGAAATTGGAAGTGGCACTGATCCTTCAGAAGGTGTAGCACTTTCAGAAAGCATACTGCAATATCTCAAGGACAGGGTCAATTTAGCTGTTGTAACTACCCACTATGCAGATTTAACTCGCTTAAAAGAAAAGGACAGTCGGTTTGAAACAGCAGCAACAGAGTTTTCCTTGGAGACTCTACAGCCTACCTATCGGATTCTCTGGGGAAGCATGGGAGAATCAAATGCCTTAAATATTGCAAAATCAATGGGCTTTGATGAAAGAATAATTGAGCAAGCAGTATTATGGGTGAACAAATTAACACCAGACAAGCAACAGGAGCAGAAGGGCTTACTTTATCGGTCACTACTTGAAGAAAGAGACGGACTAGAATCTCAAGCAATGGAAGCTGCTTCTCTTCATTCAGACATTATGAATATTTATAATGAGGTATCTTTCTGATACTTTTCTTGTGATTTAGTCCATAATCCCATTCATATATCCGCTGTACAAACTCAATGAACTTACAGTAAATGCCAAGTGATTGACTGAATCGTGGAGTTGGACAATTTGATGTTTGAATTATGTTTTCCTTTTTTCAAACAAAGCCTCCTAGAGGTGGCAGAGTCCTATATTAAGAGAGGGAAAAAAGGAAACAGAATGCTGAGCGGGAGGAAAGGACTAGACCTGAACCTTCTCATGAAATACCATCCATCTGAGAGTAAAAACTTGTGGCTAATATGACAATTCAAAAAGTTATCATATCCAGGTGGTTTCTTGATCTTCCAGACCTAGTTTGTTTCCTAAAGATCACCGAAGGTCAATGTTGAGTTAACTGCGTATATTCTGATATGTGGCTGTTCATCTTTTCTATATGATCCTCCATATGAAAATCGGTCATTATCTACAGCAGAGTCAAGATGAAGTTGCATACTGTCATTCAGTTTCCTCAGATGCTATGAATTATCTTTCTCCCTCCATTCTCTTTGCTTGTTGTCTTGAACCCAGCTATGAGGGTTCTTTTCAATTATTTTCGTATTAACTTCTGAACTGTCATTAATTCAGTTTCTAGACATGCTTTTAGATCTGTGTTATTGCAGATTCTATTTTGTTGTTGCCTGTTGGGGTATTACCGTATTAGTAAACTCTAATCCACATGGTTTATAACTTCAGAGTAAATATTTCTGGTTTAACTCACTTGAAATATTAGCAAATCATCCGTGTATGCAGACTTGAGACGTTAGATTTGTTTTGGGGAGATGTTGTTGAACGACCTCTGCAATATTGTTAACCCTTATCCAGATTTCCTATAATCTTCAGTAACACTATTTTCATTTTTTTTCATGCAATAAAGATCAATAATGAAACACAAGATCTTGATGAACGTGAAGGAGCCCTCAAATCAAGGCAAACACATGAAATCCAACAGGAAGTGAATACTGTGAAAAATGAGATCCAAACTATAGTACAGCGGTTTGAGAGCCAACTCAGAAATGCAAGTGCTGACGATATTAATACACTTGTAAAAAAAGCGGAAGCTGCTATTGCATCGATAATTGAAGCTCATCAGCCTAGTAAAGATTCTCTTGTCAGAGAAATAGGCCAGAGCCTTTACACACCACAGGTTGGTGAACAAGTATATGTGAAGGCGTTTGGAAATAAGTTAGCCACTGTGGTTGAGGAACCTGGAGATGATGACAATATCCTTGTTCAATATGGAAAAATCAGAGTCCGAGTGGACAGACGCAGTATAAGACCCATCCCCCCTGATGCTTCTTCCAGTGCAGCTCACTTGAAAACCCAGGTTTGCAAACTCAATTGGGTTCTTTCTTCTCTCTTTTTTGTTTGAAATAAAAACTAAACATGCATATAATAGACACACACACACATAGACTTAGGGACTGGTAGGAGTAAGACCATGGCGATTTAAGGTGTTCCACAGAACAAGGAAGACTGAAAAGGAGGTTGTTTCTAAAGACCTACAATCTCTTGACATCCATGCAAACCTAGCGAAAATTAGGAAATAATGGAAGAGGAATGTCACGGGCCTATTTTTAGCCGCGTGCGGACAGCTTAACACTCTCAAGATCGATGCTAAACTCAGTCCTAAACCGTGCTAAACAGTCCCCAAGAATCTATGAACATTCACACAAACACTTAAGGGAAAACAATAAAGGAAGACAATGTTTTGGGAGGCTCGAAGAGCCAATTTTCTGGTATATTTCTTTAACTCTATGAGTTTTATAGATGATGCCCAAGAGGGCTTACAAGCTATATTTAAAGTCCCAAAAGTCAAGGGACACAATAAATGCAAGAACCTATACAAGTGACTACAAAAATGCTAGTCAACCTTTCCATATTTGGCCATGCAAGCCATGCAACTTTGTGAGATGCCACTGTTATGTTGCTCCCTTTTCTGTCCAGCAGCACAAGGCTCCAAAGCCTCATTAATGTGACCCATGCTTGTAATTTGACCTCCCAAAGGTGCTGGAACGTTTGCTACATCAATTGGCGTTGCGGGAGCCCCGTCAAGCTCGGAAACGCACCCAAAATGCTCGGAAACATGCCCAAAACGTGAGGAATTTAATGGGTAGTGACGCGGGGCGTCACACTCTCCCCCACCTGATTTGGTGACGACCGGGGCGCCATATAGCTGCAAATATCTGTGGACTTGTTCCTTGAACTGCCACAAGTCCTCATATTTTTCCCACGATGCCTCCTCCGGCGACTGGCCCTTCCAATGGACTAGGAATTGGGCACTCGAATTGCCCCAACCCTTGCCTCGAACCAATTGATGATCAATGATTTCCTCAATTTGCTTATCCGTGGCAGCGGGCATCATGAAGATGTGAGCCCGGCTAGACTTACCCCGTTCCACGTCTTCCTTGTCTTCAAAGTACGGTTTTAATTGACTCGCATGGAAGACGGTGTAAATCTTTAAATGAGAAGGCTTATCCAGCTTGTACGAGATTTTTCCCACCTTGGAAACAATCTCAAAAGGCCCCTCATACCGTCGGATTAGACTTTGATTGACACTTCTCAATGACTTGAATTGCCTCGGATTGAGCTTGACCATCACTTTGTCTCCAATCCGATGGTGGACTGGACGTCGCTTGCGATCAGCAAATTTCTTCATTTTATGGGCTGCTTTATCAAGATATGACCTCGCCATGTCGACTTGCTCCTCCCAAGCCTTGGCCATATGATAAGCACCTGGATTTTGCATTCCGGCATTAACCGGCAAGGAATGCGGTGTGTTTGGTTGCTGCCCCATAACGAGTTCAAATGGGCTACATCCCGTAGCCTCACTTCGCTGCAAGTTGTATGAGAATTGGACCGTATCAAGCAACTTTGCCCAATCTTTTTGGTTGGCACTAACAAGGTGCCTCAAGTAGCACTCGAGAAGCCCATTTACCCGCTCCGTTTGTCCGTCGGTTTGCGGATGATAGCTGGTCGAAAAGTGCAATTCGGAGCCCAATAAGCTGAACAGCTCCTTCCAAAATGCACCCGTAAACCGAAGGTCTCGGTCGCTAATGATGTGCCTAGGCACGCCCCAAAGTTTTACAACATCCTTTAGAAACAACCGGGCTGCCTCCTTGGCTTTGCAACTAGACGTGGCAGCCGTGAAAGTTGCATACTTTGAAAAATGATCTACGACCACCATGATCATGCCAAAACCTTCCGAGTTTGGCAAACATGTAATAAAATCCATGGTTACGCTATCCCATGGCTTCTCCGCGACGGGCAGCGGCTCAAGTAATCCTCCAGGTGCCTTGTGCTCTACCTTGTCTTGTTGGCAAACAAGGCAAGTGCGGACATACACCTTGACATCGTCCCTCATTCGAGGCCAATAATAAGCAGCTTCTAATAACGCCATAGTGCGTTTCTGCCCCGGATGACCAGCCCACGTCGTGTCATGGCCTTCCTTGATCAACAAACGCCTAAGATTTTTCCATCTAGGCACATACACTCGCCTTCCGGTGGTGTACAACAGTCCCTCCTCTTCCCAAAACTTTTGGGTCTTGCCTTGGCGGGCCAACGCAATAAGTTGTTTGGCAACGGGATCATGTTCCATCCTCTCTTTGATAGTTTCCAGTATGCTACAGCTACAGCTGGTAGTACTCAAAAGTGTTGCCAAAATAGCCTTGCCACTTAACGCGTCGGCCACAACGTTTGCTTTCCCCGGTTTATACTCCAATGAGTAATCAAATTCCGCCAAGAAATCTTGCCATCGAGCCTGCTTTGGCGAGAGTTTCTTTTGGGATTGGAAGTAGCTGGTCGCTACATTGTCCGTCTTAACGATGAAGTGAGCTCCCAACAAATAATGACGCCATGTCCTTAGGCAATGGACAATGGCCGTCATCTCCCTTTCGTGGACTGTATAGCGCCGCTCCGCATCGTTCAATTTTCTACTTTCGAATGCTATCGGGTGGCCCTCTTGCATTAGGACACCACCAATAGCAAAATCGGATGCATCCGTTTGCACCTCAAACAGTTTCGTGAAATCCGATAAAGCCAAAACCGGTTCTTTGATGATGGCTGCCTTGAGGTTGTCGAATGCTTCTTGACACAAACTATTCCACTCCCAAACACGGTTCTTCTTCAATAAATCTGTGAGTGGAGCTGCAATATCCGAGTATCCAAGAATAAATCTCCGGTAATAATTGGCAAGGCCAAGGAAGGACCTTAATTCGGGAACCTTCGTTGAAGCTTCCCAATCCCGAATTGCTTCAACCTTGTCGCTATCCATCCGAATCTGCCCTTGACTGATTGTATGGCCCAAGAATTTCACCTTTAGCTGAGAAAACGTGCACTTCTCTCTCTTGACGCATAGCTCATTTTCTCGCAGCACATTAAACACTAGTTGAAGGTGTCTAACGTGCTCCTCCATTGAGCTACTATAAACAACAAGGTCGTCCAAGTATATGACCACGAATCGATCCAAGTATGGCTGGAAAATCTTGTTCATTAGGGTGCAAAACGTGGCTGGTGCGTTGGTTAATCCAAAAGGCATGATCAGCCACTCAAAGGACCCGTAACGAGTCACACAAGTCGTCTTGGCTTCATTTCTTTCGGCTATGCGAACTTGATAATAGCCCTTCCTCAAATCCATCTTTGTGAATACTTTGGCTTGCCCCAAGCGATCAAACAAATCAGCAATCAAAGGAATGGGATATTTGTTTTTCACCATGACTTTGTTAAGAGCACGGTAATCAATACACAACCACAACGTCCCTTCCTTCTTCTTTTGGAACAAAACCTGAGCTCCAAAGGGTGCCTTCGATGGACGGATGTGACCTGATTCCAGCAACTCCTTGAGTTGTTTCCTTAGTTCTTCAAGTTCCGGAGGCGACATTCAATACGGGGTCATAGCTGGTGGCTTCACCCCGGGAACCAACTCAATTTGGTGATCAACTTCCCTTCGTGGAGGTAATCGTTTGGGCAGCTCCTCCGGCATTACATCCTTGTTCTCTTCAAGAACACGTTGCACACATGAAGGCAATAATTCAGCTTCTTGGCAACCCACAATCTCCATCAATGTATCAAGAAAGGTTGGTTCCCCTTTCTTGAAACCTTTAACAAGCTGCATCGCCGACAAACGTGTGCCACTTTGAGCGACACGAATAAGTGGAACAATGCAAGAACCACCCACATCACAAATGGCTAACTGGTTGAGACGTGGCGAAATAAACGCATTAATCTCATACCAAAAGTCCAGCCCCAAAACAATATCAAAGATATCCATCGGGACAGTCGAAAAATCCGTTTCTCCCTTCCTACCTCCCAAGGTGAGACTCACCCGAGGAGCGAGACTATTGACATTGGTAGGGAGACAATTAACGGTCTTCAACATCGAATCGCTGGTCACGAACGCAAGGCCAAGTTCTTTGGCCTTTTCCTTCGTAACAAAGTTATGCGTTGCTCCGGTGTCCACCATAATGCGGACTGCTCGGCCATTCACTTCCCCATCAACAAATAATGACACTCGAGGTCTAACGCTATGCTTCTTTACAGCAAGAGCTGCAAGCGTCATATGGTTGAACAAACCCATAGCTTGTCCTTTTTCTTTCTCTGGATTGGTAGCTTGTGCTTCTTGCTCCCCGGAACCCCCGGCTTGCGCACTAGCTTGCTCCTTCCGTGTTGCTGCAATCATTGCTCCCAGCTTACTCAATGAAGGACAAGATCTCGCAAAGTGAGACGTATCCCCGCAAAGGTAGCAGCCGCTATCGTGGTTAGCTACACCTTTCTTCTTCTCCTCGTAGTTCTTGCGAAACGACGATGGCTGGTTGCGTTCGTCTTTGAAATCGCGATTTTTGTTGGGAACAAACTTGTCTTTGCCCTTATCTCCACGATCTCCCTTGGCAGCAACAGGCTTGTTCCGATTATCCTTCGCCTTGGCATAATCGGCATGAAAATCAGTCAAGGATTCCGCCACCTTAATGGCCTCATCCACGGTCTTGACATTACGTCTCTGGCCCAATTTTGGAGGCCATCCAAGAAGAAAAACAACAAGTCCTCACTGCTGAAACTTGTTACAAGCAGTGAGAGTTTTGTAAACTCCCTCACATAGTTGTGGATTGAGGAAGTTTGCTTAAGTTCTCTCAATTTTCGTCGGGCTTCATCGACAACATTTTGAGGAAAGAATTGTTCCTTCAATTCATCCTTAAACTGATCCCAATCAACAATGGTGCAAAGACCCTTCTCCATGTCCACCTTTTTCCTACGCCACCACAACATTGCAACGTCACTAAAGTACATGGTTGCAATCCGGATCCTCGTTGCCCCGTCAACAACTTTGACATGCTCAAAGTATGACTCCAATTGCCATATGAAGTTCTCAACTTCTTGAGCATTCCTCTCACCCTTAAACACATTGGGTTTAGGCGCCTCAATACGAACATCATGTTAAGTCACGGAACTATGATTTCCTTGAAAACGGGCTGCTTCCAGTTGAAGTCACGGAACCATGATTTCCTTGAAAATGGGTTGCTTCCAGTTGAAGTCACGGAACCATGATTTCCTTGAAAATGGGCTGCTTCCAGTTGTTGCTTCAAATCAGCAACTTCTTCCTGCAAAGCGGACTGCCCCAACATCACCGCGGACAGTTTTGACTCAAACTCCTCGTGTAGTGCCGATAACGCTTCCGTGATTTTGAGTTCCAAGTTAGTCAGCCCCTCCTTGTGCTCTTCACTTTGCTCGGACAAGTCGGCTTTGACTTCGTCCAGCCCTTCAAGAGCTGCCGCCTCAAGGGTGCTAACGTTGGACTCAAGGGTCTTGAAACGATGGCCTAAAACTGCCAAACCAGCCTCCGTGCTAACGATTCTCTCATCAAGAGAGCCGGATGCAGAACCCTCGCCATCTTTAACGTTTGTAACAGCCTCACTTGTTGGAATTTGAGTCTCATCCTTGTTCCTACTCTTATCACGCTTCTTGGTCTTCGTCTTGGCCAAATTATCTCCACCGTGAACCTCCTCATCGCTGTCGTATGCCATGTTCAAAGTGCTGCTCTGATACCACTTGTCACGGGCCTATTTTTAGCCGCGTGCGGACAGCTTAACACTCTCAAGATCAATGCTAAACTCAGTCCTAAACCGTGCTAAAACAGTCCCCAAGAATCTATGAACATTCACACAAACACGTAACGGAAAACAATAAAGGAAGACAATGTTTTGGGAGGCCCGAAGAGCCAATTTTCTGGTATATTTCTCTAACTCTATGAGTCTTATGGATGATGTCCAAGAGGGCTTACAAGCTATATTTAAAGTCCCAAAGTCAAAGGACTCGATAAATGCAAGAAAAGGACCTATACAAGTGACTACAAAAATGCTAATGCTAGTCAACCTTTCCATATTTGGCCATACAAGCTATGCAACTTTGTGAGATGCCACTGTTATGTTGCTCCTTTTTCTGTCCAGCAGCTGGACAAGGCTCCAAAGCCTCATTAATGTGTCCCATGCGTGTAATTTGACCTCCTAAAGGTGCTGGAACGTTTGCTACATCAATTGGCGTTGCGGGAGCTCCGTCAAGCTCGGGAACGCACCCGAAATGCTCGGAAACATGCCCAAAACGTGAGGAATTTAATGGGTAGTGACGCGAGGCGTCACAAGAAGATCCATATACCTGATACAATTACTTGGGACTGAGGTTTAGTCATGTTGTTATATAATTACTTTACCTCCAGTACTACGAGTCTCTTAGCCTTATAGAGATTTATACACCACCAGGAAATGTAGAGAACTTCTAATTAGAGCTGTCAATACGGGTCGGTCCAGCCCATACAGGCTTTGAGTTTGTCGGGGCCGATGGGTCAAAAAACATCAAGCCCACACCATTACTCTTTGGGCTGCAGGCCTCACGGGCCAGCCCACTTTTTAAAAAATAATGTTTTATAATTTAATTTTAGAATGTTAATAAACATAAATATTACTAAACAATATTACATAGTGTTAATACTTGTTAATCAAGTCTCCAACACTCCAAAAAATATTCCTAATAGCGAAATTAAATAACTTTTGACATGATATCCGCCGAACCAAATAAAAATACTAATAAGCAATCTAAATAGTTGCATGTATTTGACTTACGGGCCGGCCCACAGTTTAGCCCAACCCACGTTGCTCAAGTCCCACAGGCCACGGGCTTATTCGGACCGGGCTAGAAAGCCCTGTTCTTAAATGGGCTGCAAAAACTGAAACCCAACTCCATCAAATTGCAGGCCCATATTGACGGCTCTACTTCTAATGCTACAAAGCCTAAATTCTCAAATATTCAATTGAGAGAGTGACCCAAATTGCTTTCAATCATATGCACGTGAGACTGTTTTTTCTAAGTGTACATTTCTGACTTTGGAACTTATAGTCCCAGTTTAGATAACTGAATGGAGTTGTGCGTGCTTCAGTAAAGACAGACGAGTATCTTTGGGAGATTCTTGTGTGAATTGGTTGCGTTTCACACGTATCTGATATACTACTCATGTTTTGCTTTCCATCACTTGCTATAAAAATGGGGAATGAAAACCAAGTTAATCATGATCAATGATGTAGGTTCAGCAGATCAGGAATCTTAGGGACCTTCGAAGTCTTTCTGAAGCAAGCAAAAATCAGCAGGATTCTTTTGGCGCTGTGGTGCAGACATCTAAAAACACAATAGACTTGCGTGGCCTGCGGGCAGAGGATGCTTCCCTCCAGCTAAACATGGCCATTGATTCAAGAGCTCCTAATTCTGTTCTTTTTGTAATTCATGGGATGGGCACTGGGGTCCTTAAGGAATCTGCACTTAAATTACTAAGAGACCATCCTCGTGTTGTTAAGTTTGAACAGGAAAGTCCTATGAATTATGGCTGTACAGTTGCTTATATCAAATGAACATAGTTGGACCTAAGTAAAGGTAATACACTCAAATTTTCTAAGAGATCATCCTCGTGCGTTTATTTGCTCTATTTTTGGTAAGAAGGTTCACCACTCATGATTCTGGACCACATAAGTTGGTCCGATCACCAACGAGCAAATCAATGCACAAAGCATTCCATAGTTCATGCGGAGTTCGGGTAAGAGCAGCCGCCCAAGGGGTGTGAAGTGTGTAGTAGACCACCTAAAAAAAAAAGAAGATTGGAGAAAAAGACAATTTTTAAACATAAGAGGGATATTTAGGAGTACTAGATTTTATTACAAGTTTATGCCAAGCTGGTTTGTGGGTTAACTTTCAGCCCCCACCAAAAAAAAACCCAACAAAACCATTGTTTTCTATAAATGGTTTTGTGCCTTCTGTTCCGTCCCACAGATTAATTAGCCTATTATTTCCAGCTAATGTCTCAACCGTTAATTGCATTATCTTCTCAACTCTTCCCCATTAGTCAATTATCAGAAAATTATGGATGAAAGATTCCATCCTCACGTCCACCTCCATGTGGAAAAAAAAGGCTCAACTAATTCGATCACTGGATGAAATGAAAGCTTGAAAAGGACCCAAAGCATTATTATTATTATTATAGCGTCGTTTCTAAGACTTGTTCATTTGCCTAGATAAATCATTTTGGGTTTAAAAGAAAAATGGGATGAATTATCCAGAAGAGTCCAATTTTGCCTGCTTCTCGAAGTGCGTAAAGTCACATACTGCTTACTTCAGCCTTCTGTATCTGTCCAATATATGCCTAATTTAAAATTAAAACTTACTTGTATTTGTCACCTAGTTAAAACTATTTAAATTTTGATCAATATTTTAAATTATATTTTTTATTATTTTAACATAAAAATATTATAATTTTTATATATTTAAATTTAAATATTAATTTAATTTAATTTTAAAAATTAATACAACCGATAAATAAAAGTGACCGAATGAAGTAGTGCCTCATAGATGTGGAGCTTCAAAACCATGTTCGGAGAAATCTATCCCATTAATAACATATATTCGTAGTTAGTCTCTGAAATTTATCAGAGCATTTTATTTATAAACTAAAATTAAATTATATTTTAATTGAATACCTCAATTTTTAATAAAATATTCTAATTAAGGACCGTTTGGTCGTGAATATTTTTTCTTTTTTTTTTAGAGTTGAAAATTATGGTGTTTGATCGTGAAACTTTGAAAAATAATTCCGGAATAAAATTCTAAAAATGGAAAACAACTTTTTGTTGTTTTTCTTTTTTCCACTTCCAATTTCAACTTCCATTATTATTACATATAACCTCAATTTTTAAATTTTTACACAAACTCCTCTGATTAATTAAATTCCTTAATTTTTTTAAAAAGACCAAATTCAGTAAAATAATTAATTCAAGTGAAAATAATTAAGAATTTTTATCAATAAATTTAAGAATATATAAAATATATTTATATCTATCAATCATATTTATCAAAATAGATTTTTCTCTATTTGATCGATTATGGTTAGATAAACTTATTTGGCTGGTGCTTGTGATATTTTTATTCAAATTTTAGAAGAATAACAATCATAATAATTTTTTTGTTATTAATTATTTTATTAATTGAAGACATAAATTATTTTCTCAACATTTGGTTGTATGTTAGTAGGTAAATTAGTAGTTGGATGATTTTGATAATTTTTAAAAGTTGAAGCCATAAAATCATATGTAAAAAAGATTTTTCAAAAGTCTAAAAAAAATTTCAAAAGACATGACCAAACACAACTCCAACTCCAACTCCTGAAAAAAGTAATTTCATGACCAAACAATTACTAAATATCTTGAATTCAAATTATAAGAAAAGTTACGCCGTGTTTTCATTTGCGAATTAGAAAGTTAAATTGATCATATATATATAGAGTTAAATTAGAAAGTTAAATTGATCATAAATATTCCGTGTTGCTACTCGATCAGATATAGAGTTTAAGAAATAAATAACGATTTTATAAAGTTTATAAAATTACTCCTTTTAAAATTATTTAATGTCTGTTTTTTAATTATTACTTCTCATTAAGTGAAATTCAATAAAAATAAAATAGAAATGATGTAATTAAATAATTACTAAATGAAAAAAAGATAATAATATATTTTTGGATGGCATCAAATAAGAAAATTATAACACATGAAATGTGACGGGTGAAGTAAAAATTATGGGGTGAAAGATGTGTAAAGCATTGAGTTAATAATAAGTGTCATAATGAACCATGAAGAGATGTGACAGATGCTCCATTACCATTGTTGATGCCACGTCAGTACTTTGTTTTCGGTTACAATTATTTTGATAAGCATGTCAGCTCAAATTTTCTACATTAATTATAATTTATTTAATTATATATAAGTAACCAGAATGTGCTGTACTGTTTTTTTTTTTTTTATGGTTCTTGAAAAGTTTTTAACTTGGGATTCTTGAAAAGTTTTGATCTTTATTTGTCCAAAAAACATGTTGGCTGTGTTTGAACAGTCCATTGGGAAGCCTCCTCCAGAACTGAGACAGAAAAAGGAGGCTAAAACAAAGGAAGAAATTGCAGAAAGTTTCAAATCATGGAAGCCAGACTTAACTTTTTACCAACTTTCTAATGGGAATTTCATGGCTTTTTCTCATGGAAATGAAACCCCTTCACATCCAAGGTAAAAGTTAAGTATTGGAACTAATGTTTTCTTTTATAATGATAATGTTCAGATCAGTTTGCGCGTACCTCAGCTGTTCTGAGTAGTTGTTACGTCCTACGAGCTGGCTAGCTGTGCCTACTGAAACTTGGGCAGATGTAGAGAGTTGGAGTAGTTTCATTTCCGATTTATGCTTGGATTTGTTTTTTTGCACATTGAGGAGTGTACTAAACTAAAAGGGAGAACTTTACTTCTCTTGCAAATTACTCGCTTTATTTCAATTTGTTTGTCTGATTTTGATTTGACGCAAAATTTAAGAAAAAATTAAAGATTTTTAAATCTTGTGATCTTAAACTACATATATGTGTAATATATCAAAATGCTTTTTAATATTAATGCTCTTAATATGTCGTGTGGAAAGTTGAATGGAAGAATTGTCGAAAAAGGAAAGAGTCATTCTTTTTGGAACAGATCGAAAAGGAAAGTAAGAGGAAGTAGTATTATGTTTCAAGATTGGATCAATAAACAATCTAAAGAAGGATTTCTTTTTCTTTTGTTTTGTTTAACATTAGGTCTATTGTGGTGATGGATGATATATTCTGCATCTTTTCTGGTGGTTTAGACAACACCTATGATTTGAGGAAACATTATGGTCTGTCAAGACAAGCTACAGAGGCAATGATAATGGTCGAGGCTTACAAGGTTTTAAGGGATCGGGCGCCGTATCCTCCTGATCAAGTCATCAAAGAACTTGAAGGCAAATTTGCTTTCATTCTGTTTGACTCTAAAGCTTCTACTCTTTTTCTTGCTAGGGTGAGCACAGTAGAAAAACTATATTGCTTTCGTAGTATTTCCGGTAGAGTTTCTATGCACTGATGGTGTAAAAACTATTTACATAATCAGGTCACCTATAAGACAGTAACAGGAGAACCTCTATTATACTAACCTACTGCCATACGTTAATACTATATTGATAGTGGAAAAGAATCTTTATGTTATCAGTATATATAACATAAATTCTTTATCAGAATAAACTTGATGTTTCTCTAAACAATCTAGGATCGCGATGGAAGTGTCCCATTACACTGGGGAACTGCTACTGATGGATCATTAGTATGTTCCGATGATTCAGAATTCCTTCAAGCTTCTTGTGGGAAATTGTATACCCCATTTCCTCCAGGTTACTTAATCAAACCCTCTTAAGTTCAATTCAATGTTTTTGGATATCAAGCAGAGTTTAATGTGTAAAAGCTGATTGCACAGGGTGTATCTTCATAAGTGACACTGGGCTAATAAGCTTTGATCACCCAATGCACAAAGTAAAAGCTATTGCGCGTGAAGATGATGATGGAAATGTCAACGCTGTGATTTTCCAGGTGGACTTGTATACAAAACTGCACAGCATTCCACGTCGTGGAAGTGCTGCAAATTGGGCAGGTGCCACTACGGTTGAATGAGACCGATGGCTTGAAACTTTGACGATCTGCCCAAGTTGAGTCATGAGTGTAATAATGTTAGATCACAGATAGTATACTACTTTATGGCCATCTTGTGAAATTATCTGAAATCATATGTTGCTGCAGTAATTTTTTCATCATCAATCTACTGTTTCTCACTAAACATGTGTTCGCTTACCTAATAATCTTATGGCTCCATCCAAGATTTTCGATCCAAACAGTGTGCTTAAGCGTCTACTTCTGTTATTGATGATAGGATCAGTGAAGTAAAACATGATGAGAATCACATAATATTACAAAGGCTCATAGGTCTGATTTAGTGGATCCCTTTGGACACAGGCAAATTAGTTTCTTTGCTTATTCGTTTTCCTATCAACAAATACATATCCCCATGAACTCTGTTTAGTGCAATCAAATGAATTCAGCTAATCCTTTTTCAGTTAGAGCAAAGTTCCTTTGTGTTTCATTCGCTGACAACTAAGATTGCCTTGTCAATATCTTTCAGCATTGTACTCATTGATTTCATTTTCTTCCAATTTACTTAGTTTAATATTCAGCACATATGTTCCAAAATACAGTAGCAGTTCCATATCTAACAGTGGATGAACAAGTTTTATTTAGTTCCTTGTAAGTAGGTAACTTGTTAGACACTGTATAGTGTTTTTTGGCTGAAGCTACATAACATAATTACATGCAAGTTTCTTTTTCTTGGATTCGGGTGGGGAGTGGAGCTAGTTTATGATTTCTTCCTCTCGCTGCTCTGACCTACGACCAGCTTCTCTCTCTTCACTCCTCTCTACTGGATGATCATGTTGGCTCTCGTGTTTGTCATGCTTTGGAGGAACAAAGTGTAGAAGAACTTCATGACAATCGACATCGTCACACATATCTGGTCGACATCTGTAAGGTCCATTGAAATTTGATAATCCTGAGATATGGAAGTCAGTGATTCCTCCATATGGACTGTTGCGTGGACATAAATAGCCACAGCTTAAACCTGGGTTAAATCCATATCTATTATACTCAGAGGTATCAATATCATCCGTTCCTCTGCCATTACCACGACCAAATCCTAAACGTCTACCTCCCCCTACACGGAGACCTACTTCTTCACTGTGTTTTCCATAGCGTGGATGTTCATGTTTGTCTTGCACTGTGTCAACAAAGTGTAGAAGTAGTTCGGAATTAGAATCTTTGTTGACAGCCATGTTTGGCCCGGGCCTGCATCGGTATGGTCTGGTGGAGTGTGATAATCCTGAGATTGTGAGTGCAGTGATTTCTCCAGTGGGATTATTAGCAGGACACACATAACCACAACCACGAGGATAGACTGGGAAACCATAGCCTGGGACATTGTAGACAGGGATACTGCCATAAATGCCAAGGCCAAATCCACCACCACCACCACCACCACCAATGCCAAAGCCAAATCTACCACCACCAATGCCAATGCCAAATCCACCACCGCCCCCTCCACCACCACCACCAATGCCTCCAAAGCCTGTGACATCGACATTACTCAAAGTGTTAACTTTGTGACTCTGATGATCAGTTTCCTTAGACTTAATTTTGCGAACATCAAGTGGCTGGGCAGAGCATATTGCTAAGCTTAGCAAAACTATAAAAGAAATGAAAACACATGTTGGAGCTGCCATTTTAGCTAGCTTCTTTAAGAAAAGACTGATTTGATTAGTGATGATGCTATACTATTACAGCACTAGGGTATATATAGGCCACAAATTCCTAACACAACAACATGAAAAACAAATTTTTGTTGAAGCATTTCCCAGAAAAAGGCAAATCTTAGGCAACATTAAGGTATCATGTATGAATTTGTTGGAAACATGGACTTAGTGTGAGGAAAAAAGTACAAAAATTTTGTCTCACCTCGATTT
Organism: Capsicum annuum; assembly: GCF_002878395.1. Classification (NCBI taxonomy): domain Eukaryota; kingdom Viridiplantae; phylum Streptophyta; class Magnoliopsida; order Solanales; family Solanaceae; genus Capsicum; species Capsicum annuum. The sequence goes on along the minus strand of NC_061112.1, from coordinate 129,543,352 downwards.
CACTAGTGAAATTACACTATGAAGTTGTGCCAAGATGTCTATTCAAGAAAAGGAACAAAAGAACTGAATTTGGCAATAGTTGTTACTAGTCGTTGGTGTGAGGTGATTGGTATCCTGTGGTATTAGTCGAGGTATGCAAGTTGGCCTGACACTATGAGGTGATCGGTATCCTGTGGTATTAGCTGAGGTATAACAAGTTGGGCTGACAGTGTGGTCATTCAGAAAAAAGAACTGAATTTGGGTATTTTATTTTTAAAAGTATTTTTGGGGAAAATGTTTTTTGAATTTACTGCAAACACTCTTGCTAGCTACAACATTTTATTTGGTACTACTATTTATATAAAACAATTACAATCCGCTTGAATGATGTGTATGAATTCTCGATCAAAATAAATTATTTTTTAAATTAATTCATGAAAGGAATATGGTTTTTTTGAAACTTTACAAAACTAGTACAAACGTTGTTGTCAGTAACGTATTATGTTTTAAAAAATTAACGGATCAAAAAGAGTTGTGGATGAGTTAGAGTAGAAATCGTTACTTTCAGTAACATTTTTGACATAAAATGTTAGTATGAGTAATGAAACTCTGTCACATCAAAATCTTTGTACAAATCTAACGTTAAATTTATTATTATGAATTATGTTTTAGCTTTGAAACGTTACTTCGAGTAACGATACTGTCAAATCAACTCAAGACTCTGTCACGTCAGAATTTTTGAATGAAATTTGACATTAAAATCATCATCAGTAGTCACTTTTTAAGATAAAAACGTTACTAAGAATAACGATTCTGCTTATAGGTAATTTAGAATGTATAGTTATTTTCGGGTCATGAGAAATTTCAAAACGGATTAATGATACAGGCGTCGAGAGTAACTCTCAGATAAGAAGAAAATATGTAATGAAGTGATAATACTTAATGAAGCTTGTCCTTATAACTTAGAATGACATTTTCTTTCATGTTTACCAAAAAATTACATCATACCACAATAAACTTATTATAATATTTTAATATTTTAAATAATTATATAAATATTTGAATTTACTTAAAAACTTCGTATAAATTAAGTGATATATTTGTATTAAATTAAATATATATTCAAAAGAATGTGATGTATCTGTATGGAATAAATAAGAGATTTTTAGTATATTTTAAAAAATTCAAATAGAAAGTAATTAGTTTCAAAAATGAGATTTATGTAATTTTTATATATTTTATTTAATTGAGATATTTTATGAAAATAGCTTATTCCACTTTTCACGTGAAACAACTGATTATTTCACCATTTTAATACAAAATTTCAGGACTAAAATAAAATAATTAACTTATTTTATTTCGATATAATTTTAAGTCATGATATTGTGTGCACAAAGAACGAAGCCGACGTACCGAAAGAAAGGAGGAGGAGGAGGACAGGATAAGTCACGAGACTATATAAAATGGAAGGGACTGGAAATCAGTAACAATAAAAACTTATATACTGTTATATATATAAATAAAGATAAAATATTAATAATATTAAATTTTAAAAAAAGAAGAGAATTTCAAAATTTTTTAGTAATACTTTTATTTTATAACTTTGATGTATCAATAAAAATGTACAAAGAGTGGTTATTTATAAACCACCAAACTTAGTTCCTAAGGTTGTCAAGCTTGACAAGTTGATCAACTATTTATGTATTCAAATTCAAATTAAAGAAGTAATTTCTTATCTTCAAATTCAACTTCACTTCTAACTATTATCTAGACATTTCACGCATATGACATATTTAGGACCTCTAACCTCTTCTACTAAAAGTTACTCTTATCAGAATCCTTTCCTTTTCTATTTCTTTATCTTGTTTGAGATTTACAAAAAGATACCTAAATTTTAACTTCGACTTATTACTTCATGATTTTTCTTTATTTCATTGCAAATACATCATTTTGATCCTCTGCGTGTATACACGCGCCACAAGCGCGTGAAAGGGCTTGAATTTGACTTTTTTGACCAATTAAAAGCTACCACATATAAAAAAATTTAATATATAATTTATATTTAAAAAAATATATTTTTTTTAAAATTATCCCTACCCCCTCTCCACCTCCCCCCAACCCACCCACTCTTTCTTCTTCAACTCAATTCACTGTTAAAGCTTCCATTGAAGGTTTTTTTTTTAAAAAAAAATAAATATTCATTAAATCTCCATTTTACAACTAAATCATATCATTTAACTACCCACCATTTCTTCTTCAACACAATATCTTCTTCAACACCATTAAAGCTCTTCAACACAATGTCACCATTAAAGCTCCTCCATTGAAACTTTTTTTTTTTTAAATCATAGCATTAAAGCGCAATTTTTCAGTTAAATCATATCATTTAACAATCTTTAAAACTCAATTCAATCATAAAACTCTCAATTCAATCATAAAATTATTTTTTGAATTGATTTGAAAAAAAAAATGGATGGAAAGAGAGAATGGTGACGGAGGGGGGTTGGGGTGTTTGGGGGAGATGTTGATGGGGTAAGGGTGTTGGACGGGGGTGGGGGTGCTGAATGGGGGTGGAGAGTGGAGGAAAGTTGCAGGGGGGAATTGCTGGATGGGGTGGGGTAGGGTGTTAAATTAAATAAAAAGTAAAATTTCATTAAAAAAAATTTTAAAAAATATAAATTAAACGTATTTGACACGTGGCAGCACCTGATTGGCGTGTGTATTTCACTCTCCTTGTTGTGACTGAGATTCAGCGAAAAATGGTGTGTTTGCAACGGATTAAGTAAGAATCGTGGGGTAATGGGTCAAATTCAAAGTTTAGGTGTCTTTTTAAAAATCTCGGTCAATATCAGTGGGGTAGTTATGTATTTACTCAGAAATAAAATATAGGAGAAATTGCTTTAGTTACTTCCTATAACTATCTCTTTTTTCCATTCTACAGCCTTAATTTTGCCTTCTAGGCAAATTAAAACTATAAAATATTTGTTTGTTGCACTAAGATTGTAACGGTGTTCGACAATTTTAGTAGCTCAATGGGTTCATTGATTAAAATTTTATTTATTAAGAATTTGATTTTCCACCTTGTGAGCTCTCTCCTATTTTCCCTCTCCTTACCTTATCCATCAATTGAATCTGATAAATATTTAAGTGTATTTTTGGTAAAGTAATTCTACGATCAACAAAATTACTACGTAGTCACATTTTTTTTTTGGGTGGTAAGGGTACATGCTAATATAGAAACGCAAAGAAATAGTAGCACAAGGGCACAGGGTTCAGCCCGGGTTAATTACAAAAGAGTAGCTAAATTTCTCAGCTAAGGATTGAGCATTTGAATTTACAGATCTTTCAAAATAAGTTCCTCTCATGTCTGCTCCCAAATTTTGATGAATATACATAGGTGAAACTAGCAAAAGATGGGCTTCTTCAAGGTAGTTTGAGGCCGCCCCATGTTTGGCGAGCTTGTCTGCGACCTGATTCTGTTCCCTAAAGCAATAGTGGACTGCTGGGCAGCCCACCTCTCTTAGCTTTGACCTGCAAAGATTAATGATGCCATCATAGTGATCATTTCCATCTCTAAGCATATGCAAGATTTCAAGAGAATCATTAGTGATTTCAATAGAAGAGAGGTTGTGTTGAATGGCTAGAGAAATGCCTACCTTGAGTGCTATTAGCTCAAGGTAGTAACATTATTCATCACATCAGTTGACTTTCTGATTTTTCTCAAAACCACTTTTTTGTTCTTTTCATTTTTTTTGCTAGCAAAACTACTCAAGTATGTGTTTAATTTTCATTTCGAAACCTCCAATTCCCTTTTTTTGTTTTTCGTAGAGAAGCGAATTTTGTTTATTTAACAAGGAGCCACTTCTGCTGGCTCAGTTATTACAAAAACCGTAGCATCTACATTATTTACAACCTAATCAGTGCTAGGAGTAGTAGCATTCATAGCTATTATATTACATATAGCTGAGTGATTTGACAAAGTCTTCATTCTTCTAGGTATTAAATCTCCCTGTTTGTTGAAGCTCAAAATATCCCTTAGAGATGGTGGAGATTCTAAGAAAAAGCACTATTAATGTCGAGGAGGTGCCATCAAAACCGATAGTAGTAGATACTAGGGCATCTGTTAATCTATTTTGTTCTTTATATACATAGCAAACTTGGGGATTATGCACTGTGTGGAAAACACCTACAATAAAAAAAGATTGATGAATTTTGACATAATGTGTCATCTGTCAAGTAAAGTACAAGTTGAAGCGAATCAACATCTGTTTTCATTGGAAGCAAATGATCCAATTCCCTTTTAACATATGTAAAAGTTCAAAAACTCTAATCAAACATGATTTCATCCGACTCTAACTTTAAAATCATCAAATAAAGTAAAAAAAATATTTAATAATATATATAGTAGTTCGTTTATGAAATTTAATCTATGATATTATATGACTATTTATTTTGAGATATACTCTTTTAAAAAATACTAGTTTAGTTGCATGTACCTCGCACGTGTAACTTTTGATTATTAAAATTAAACGATTTTGTCTATTGAAAATATTCTTAATGAAGTGCAAAAAATTCAAATTACTTTCCAAATACAACTACACCAAATTTAAGTGGTGAAAGAAAGAAAAAACAAACCACATCATGATCAAGTTAAGTTAACAATAATATGAAAATCAAATTGAAATATCTAACCAAAAATAAAGTAAATTTGTAATTACGAATCAAAGAATTAAATGTATGGTAATATGAAGAATGTACTAACCGAAAAATTGAAATAGATGCACAATACAACTGGAATTTTTATATTTCTTTCCTTAGCTATTAAAAAAATAAATCTTTAATGTAAATTTTTATTCGGGAGTTTTTTTTTTTTTTAAAAAAAAGAAATTGTTATCTTTTCTAAATGGAATTTGTCTTTTTTCTAAATGATTTTTAAACTAATAAAAAAGGTATTAATTATCATTAATTCTGAAGACTTCTAGTAAGGAAAGTTTTACTATAAATATTTAATTAATTTTTAAATCTTTAAATATTATGAAAATAGTTAAAAGACAATTTTGTCTAAAGTAGAAACTTTTAATGAAGAACAAAAAGTTCAAACAATATTTCTAAGGCTCTTCACACTTTTAATATTATATATATATATATATATATTAACCGCATGTGCCTCACACGTGTAACGTTTGATTATCTAAAATTAAATGATTTTATCTATTGCGAAAATTTTTAATGCAACGTAAAAATTTAAATCACTTTTCAAAGATTCTTAACACTTTAATAATAATGTAAGTATAAACATATATGTTAGTACAATCACATATATATTTTATCACCAAAAGTTTTAAGTGGTTGATGGATATCACTTTTCTGTTTGCTAAGCAGTACCTCTTTTCCTTGTTGTCAGAAACTAAGAGAGACACATCATTGATTCATTTGGCGGGAAATTCTTCCAAATTTTCGATTAAAAATTCTCATCTAAAAGAGAAACACAAGAAATTAAAAGAAGAGAATTCGCTATCAATTGTTGATTATGAAAGCATAAAGTGTGATGATAATAAATTCAAGAATACACATGAATCAAAATTAAAATAATAAGAAAAAGTACAAATAGGAGTATGTTTCTTGTAACTTTTACAAAATCATTGATAACATTCTTATTACGTACTTAAAACTTTTAAAAATTTGATACTTCTAAATTTTTTTTTATTCTAACGCTTTTATATTTATTTCTAGATTTTTCAAATCTTCTTAAAATCAAATTTAGTTGATTTAGGAGTTTTCAGCTAATGAAAAAAGTATTAGTTGTCATTAATTCTGATGACTTCTAATAAGGAAAGGTTTTACCATTATCATAAATATATTTAATTAATTTTTAAATCTTAAATATTAAAAAAATAGTGAAAAGACGATTTTATATACAACAAACACTTCTAATGAAGGGTAAAAAGTTCAAACAATATTTCTAATACTTTTCACCCTTTTAATACATTACTTTAGTATACGTACTTTGCACATGTGTCTCACGTTAATATATTTGAGTTACAAAATAAATACCAAAAAAAACTTTAAGTTTCTAAAATAGTTAAATTTTTTGAAGTTTAATTACACATCTCTTCTTTCTGGCAAGGCCATTTTAAGCCTTGGAAGCTACTCCTACAGAAGTCTCTCTTTCCTCTCTCCTCTCTTACTGCCTCACCCCTTCTTCGAAGAACCAGCACCGCCACGCTGCCCGTAAGCCGCACCACTGCATCGCTGCCTCCCTCTTTCTCTCCTCCCTCCACCGCCGCCATCGCCGGTGAAACCTCATCAACTCTGTGCCTCCACCATCCACGAGCACGTCGTCCAGAAGCCACCGATGCTGTTGCATCTCCACCAAATCCGACCTGTCGCTGACCCTTTTTTTCACCAGACCGACGAAGCCATCCAAACCTGCCACCACCGCTGCCAACAAAAGCGTCGCTGCCACTGTTCATTTTCTACTTCATCTATTTTTGGTAAACTCCATTGTGATACTTGAATTCGGCGAACTGGTGCGACGGTTCGACTGGTTCGACGGACGTCGGTGGTGAAGGCGGCGGAGCCAAAAAATCCAGGTAGGGTTCTCTACCAGATATTGCAACTACTGTCCAGATTTGAGCCAGCGACTTTCCGGAGAAGTAATTCTAGCGACCCAATTTGCCGGGTTCCAGCACAACAAGCAAGAGCAGATTACATGATATACGTATTTCGGTGACTTCTAACCCTTGATCTTTATTTTATTGCGCAATTTTTTGATATTTTTGTTGCCTATAATTTGCGTGGGATTTCCTATCTGTTATTTGGATTTCTAGTAGTTGTTGTTCTTAAAATTTGGATATAGTGTGTGCTTTGAGGGTGTCTTTATTGTCTTGCTGTTTTTGAACCTCTTATGTTGCTTCATATTATTTATCGTACTATCTCCTGTATCTTGACTTGCGTGTCTGATGTAGTATATTCGTGACTTGCACCGCTCCTTATTATTTGTTTGGCTGTCCTTGGTGTCAGGCCATTAGTGTGCTCTATTTTTCTTACTGTTAGTTTTGTCCTTACTTTGATTTTATTTTTTTTGACCTATTTGAGTTTAGTTTTGTTTCTTGATTATTTCTTCTAATTTGTGTGAGCCTTGTATTTCCTGCTGCTGCTTTGTTACTACCATTGTTTATATTTTCTTATAATTTTTTGTAGTAGTGGTTGTGGGCGTTGATGGTTGGATAGGGTCATGTCTGAGGGGGTTGGGGCAGGGGGTTGTTGTGGGGGTGGGGGAAGAGGAAAGGACGGGGGTGGGAGGAAGGCCAAAGTTTGGCCTCAGGGGCGGTAGAGGAGGACGTGTTGATAGAGTTGGTAGGCTGAGGGTTGGGTCTTGGAATATAGGGACTCTTCAGGGTAAGTCCATAGAGCTTGTGAAAATTTTTAGAAAGAGGAGGATTAATATTGCGTGTGTTCAAGAAATCAAGTGGGTAGGGTCTAAGGCTAGGGATGTGGATGGTTATAAGCTTTGGTACTCTGGGAGCGAGAGGCGTAGGAATGGAGTTGGCATCTTAGTAGATGAAGAGCTTAGAGGTCAGGTAGTAGAGGTAAAGAGGATCAGCGATAGGTTGATGACTATTAAGTTGGTCATTGGGGGTTTTACCCTGAACGTGTGTAGTGCTTATGCGCTGCAAGTGGGCTTGGATGGGGAGGAGAAGATGCGGTTTTGGGAGCCTTTGGATGAGGTGGTGAGAGGCGTGCCTAGCTCGAAGAAGATTGTTGTAGCAGGAGATTTCAATGTGCACATCGGGGCGTTACCGGGAGGCTTTGGTGATGTGCATGGTGGTTTTGGTTTTGGGAAAAGAAATAAAGAAAGGGCTACTCTATTGGATTTTGCGAGGTTCTTTGGGCTGGTGGCGGTGAACTCGGGCTTCCCGAAGAAGGACGATCACCTGATCACCTTCCGAAGCGTGATAGCCAAGACCCAGATTGACTTTTTATTGCTTAGGAAAAGGGATAGGGTGTTGTGTAAGGACTGTAAGGTTATCTCGAGTGACAATCTTTTGACCCAGCATAGGCTCTTAGTTATGGATTTGGGTATAAAGAAGGATAAAAAGAGAAGGGGTGAGTAGTGTAGACCTAGAATTAAGTAGGGCGGCTTAATGCCAGTGAATACGTGGGATATAGGGGAGAAGTTGGCGAGAATGGGGGTGTGGGAGTGTAGGGGGGACGTGGATAGTATGTGGGATAGGGTGACTAGGTGCATCAGGGAGAATGCTAGTGAGGTGTTGGGTGTTTCTAGGGGCCGGGCCGGGTATCATTGGGGGGATTGGTGGTGGAATGAAGAGGTTAAGAAGAAAGTGGAGACCAAGAAAGGGGCGTATGCTAAGTTGGTTGAGAGTAAGGACGAAGAAGAAAAGCGGGTAAACAGGAAAGAGTACAAGTTAGCTAGGAAGGAGGCTAAGTTAGCAGTTACGATGGCTAAGACGGCAACATTTGAGAGCTTGTATGCAGGATTATAGGAGAAAGGAGGGGAAAAAGTTATTTAGACTCGCTAAAGCTAGGGAGAGAAAGGGTCGTGACCTCGATCAGGTAAAGTGCATTAAGGGAGAGGACGGTACAGTGTTGGTGGTGGACGGCCATATTAAGAATAGATGGCAGTCGTATTTTCATAGGCTCTTGAATGATGAAGGGGATAGAGCTATTGTGTTAGAGGAGCTGGAGCACTCAGAGGAGTGTCGGGATTTTAGTTATTGTAGATGTTTTAAGGTAGATGAGGTTAGAGAGGCTGTTCGCAGGATGCGAAGGGGTAGGGTAACGGGGCCTGATGAGATACCTGTGGATTTTTGGAAGTTTTCTGGCAAGGCTAGTTTAAGGTGGTTAACTGGATTGTTTAACGAAATTTTCAAGACGGCGAAAATGCCCGAGGCTTAAAGGTGGAGTACTATAATCCCTCCTTATAAGAACAAGGGTGACATTCAGAGTTGCAATAACTATACGGGTATTAAGTTATTGAGTCACTCTATGAAGATTTGGGAAAGAGTGGTTGAGGTGAGGCTGAGATGGATAGTGTCTATTTCGGAGAACTAGTTTGGATTTATGTCTGGCCGCTCGACGACGGAGGCAATTTACCTCGTACGGAGGCTGGTGGAACAGTATAGGGAAAGGAAGAAGAACCTGCACATGGTGTTTATCGACTTGGAGAAGGCATACGACAAAGTCCCTAGGGAGGTGCTTTGGAGATGCTTGAAGGTGAGTGGAGTCCCGGTGGCATATATCAGAGCAATTAAGGACATGTATGATGGAGCTAAAACTCAGGTGAGGACGACGGGAGGAGACTCAGAGCATTTCACTGTCTTGACAGGATTGCATCAGGGATCTACTCTTAGTCCCTTTTTGTTTGCTTTGGTGATAGATGTGTTGACGCGGTGTATTCAAGGAGAGGTGCCTTGGTGTATACTTTTTGCAGATGATGTAGTTTTGATTAATGAGACGCGGAGGGGTGTGAATGATAAATTAGAGGTGTTGAGACAAACTCTTGAGTCTAAAGGGTTCAGGTTGAGTAGGAGTAAGACAGAGTATTTGGAATGCAAGTTTAATAACGTGAGGCTGGAGAATGAGGTGGTAGTGAAGTTGGAATCACAGGTAGTATGTAAGAGGGATAGTTTCAAGTATCTCGGGTCTGTGATTCAGGGTAACGGTGAGATTGACGAGGATGTCTCACACCGTATTGGGGCTGGATGGATGAAGTGGAAGCTCGCTTCGGGGGTGTTGTGTGATAAGAAGGTGCCGCCCAAGCTTAAAGGCAAATTCTACAGGGTGGCAGTCCGCTCGGCCATGTTGTATGGAGCGGAGTGTTGGCCAGTTAAGAACTCCCATATTCAAAAAATGAAGGTGGCGGAAATACGGATGTTGCGTTGGATGTGTGGGATGACTAGGGGGGATAGAGTTCGGAATTAGACTATTAGGGAGAAGGTTGGTATGACTCCAGTAGAGAATAAGATGTGAGAAGTCCAATTGAGATGGTTCGGACACGTGATGAGGAGAGGCATGGATGCCCCAATTCGTAGGTGTGAGAGGCCAGCTTTGGATGGTTTTAGGTGGGGTAGGGGTAGGCCGAATAAGTACTGAGGAGAGGTTATTAGGCGAGACATAGAGCAATTACAGCTCACTGAGGACATGGCCCAAGATAGGAAGATTTGGAAGACACGAATTAGGGCAGAAGGCTAGGGTCAGTTTGGGTCGCTAGTGTAGGGAATTACTTGGTGGGGGTATTATTCTTGTTATGATACCTTGTTTCATGCTTTATTACGAATTTGTTTACTTTTCTCTGTTTACTATTACTTGTGGGTGTCGTATTTATGTTATACCATCTTGTTCCATGTTTTACTATGAATTTGTTTAGTATTTCGTGTCTCGAGCCGGGAGTCTATCGAAAACAGTCTTTCTACTTCTTTAGAGGTAGAGGTATGGACTGCGTACATCTTACCCTCCCCAGACCTCACTACATGGGAATACACTGGGTTTGTTGTTGTTGTTGTTTTCAAGAAATTATCGACGACTTATTGCTTAGAACTTTGAAATAAATTAAAATTTGTCATTTTAACTATCAAATTTCTATTCAATATTTAGGTCCAAATATAAAAAATTAATATTAACATTAAAATACCTTCTAAAATTCAAATTTCAAGATTTTCATGTCTCACCTAAATCACTTAAGAAAAATATTGACTTTTTTTTTGCAGTAAAATTGTAAACTAAAATTTGCTAATAATACCATTTTGAAGTTATGGTGGTGCATAAGATATAAAGGCAACGTAATTTAATAGAATAAAATTGAAAAAAAAATATAAGGGGCATTCCGAAAGTACCACTACCAGCACTAATACGGGTCAAAGAGGCATATTAGCACTCGAGGATATGAAAACGCGAGGAAAGACCTGAGCTTATGGGATGCCTAACCAAGGAACAAGCTTTGAAGTGTAGAGAACAACTCCCAACACTCCAAAGCTGTCCAAGAAGCCAAGCCCCTTTGTTTGGACTCATTAAGGGTCTTTTGGTCATTTATGTAACAAGTGTTGCCCTAGACTATAAATAGAACAATTAGGTCATTTTGTCATTTAGATTTTGATGATATGTTTTAAGAGCACCATAGAGTGTCTTGCAAGGTGGAATCCTTGTGTTGGTAGCTTGCTTAGAAACGTTGGTTGCTTGGGGATTTCGGTTCCCTTGAGGTCACGTAAGAGATAGGTTTATGTTGTGTGTGGTATTAAAGGTCCAAGAGTGGAATAAGCTTTTGGGTTGTTAATATTACATCTCCATTTGTCTATCTTTCTATTTTTACTTTGTCCTAATCGTTGGTGTTCTTGTTCTAGTATTGTAACCCGTGACTTGTTGTCATTGTTATATCCTTATTGTTGTTCATCTTGTCTTCATATTGTTGTTGTTAATCTTACTTTGTATTGGTTGTTTCGGTGTTAAAACACACCCTTTATCTCGTCATTGTTATTGTTATTGTTGAATCCGAGTGTGGTCTCTAAATGGTCCTTGAATTTTCAAATTTGTGGACAGTTTTGAGTGTGTTTTCTTGTCTTCTTGATAATTTTGGTATTATTTGGTATCAGATCCATCTTTGGTTTTGTTCCTACAACACCAATCTTGGGCTCCCTTGGTTGAAAATTAAAAAGGTTGAAAACTGAAATTTCCAGAAAATTGCAAAACTGTCCATTTGGTGTTCTTGGCTGAAAATTGTGTTATTGTTGTGTATTGGTCAAGAATTTTTGTTTGTTTAGTTGTTTCTAAGTGTTGACTTTCTTGTTCACTAACACTTTGAGTCTAAAATCTAAACTTGAACTTGAGCTTGAACTTGTTGGAGTTGTTGTTGTGAACTTGAAGAGTGACCGATTGTTGTTATTCATTGTGGTCTTAGCCGTGACTTGTTGGTGTTGTTGTTTTTATAGGTGGACGTTTGGATTGTTGAGTTCTTAGTGGTTGATGAAGATGTTCTTGATGTTCTTACAACCTTATAACTTGATGAATAAAGTGACTACTAGATCTTTAAAAAGTGAAGGGAAAAAGGTGAAAACTTGTTAGTCTTGTAAGACTCGCAATCATCCATCAACTAGTTAATCACTTCTCAACAACTTTCATTGTTTTAAGGACCTTGTTTTAGGAAATTAGTGCAAAAAGTCAAGTCTTCCATTCTTTTGAATTTGAAGAGGATTTCAAGACTTGTTTCCCTCCAAAACAATTCCTACCAATTCCAAATCACCAATTGTTCAAGACTTTCAATTTTGAAAAATCAAAAAATTGTTAGGCCGCAACCAATACGTGACTGTCACGTCACTGTTACTGTTCACACAAAAAATTTTGGCTCAAATTTGGATTTTCTTAGTTTCTTATTATTGGTTCCTAGTTTCGTTTGTTGACTCTAATAACTAATCGACAAGCTAGTACTCCTCTACTAGATTGTAAATTAGTTTTTGAATACGCTTCTTTGTGTTAACGTTGTTTGTTTTGTGCTTTTCTAGTTTTTGAGTCGTAGTATCTTTTGGTTCAAGTTCGTACATTACGTATTTGAGTCGTTTCAAACAAGAATCTATTCCGATCTCGAGCCACAATTGGGACCAAGTAACCTCATTGGAGTATGAGCGAGTTATCAACGCTTGTGAGACCAATAGAGTGAAAACGTCAAAGTGTGAAATTGAGGAATTGTGGACTGTTTTGAGTCAACTCGTGGACTGATTTTTGCTAACATTAACGTGTTATTATTTTTATTATGTTTTAGTGTTCTTAATAGGTACTATGGCATCGGGAAAGGTGATCATGAACAATTTGATGGCTGCCATAATAGGTATAAAACATGACCTTAGTAGTCGAATGGAGAGAATGAAAAGAATAATGGACCGAGTGGAAGGAAAAATAGAAGGGACAGAAAGCTGTCTTTGCAAGGAGTTGGATAACTTGATAGAGCAACCAAGCCTTCCTAATCAAGTTCCCGTGAGTGGACATGCTCCACATGAGCTACAAGGTAATCAAACTAACTCTTACACTCTAGTGAATAAGGCTAGTAGGCAACTAAGTGTGAATGATAGTTAGACTTTAGGTGAGCCGAATGTGCCTTCATTTGGTGATGATAATGTACAACTTGAGATTGTGGAAACACTAGTTGATCCATCTAGTGTTGAAGCCATTGTGGCAAGTGATAGTACATTGTCTTATGGAAGTTATGAAGACCAACTTGTGTGTAAAAATAGTGATATTGAACATGTTGGCCGATTGACTAAGGATGACCCTCTAGTTGTTTTTGTTGTAGATCATATTAGTATAAAGGGTGTCAATGAGTGTAATGGTGGTAGTTTTCGGGAAAGGAAGTATGTCCTCCACCCGTGTCCATGGACACTCTACCCCCTTTGACCACGACGACCATTTGAAATGTGATATTGATTCATTTCAAATCATATTCGGGAATGACGTGTGTGCATTGTTTGGGCATGGTTATGTTGATGCTAAGCATGTCTTGAATGTAATTCGGGTTTTCCGTGATTGGTGTGTCATTTTTGAGAATTAGAGGGATGTTTGGTTATATGTGAAATTTGAGCCACCTTGGCATGATGTTATGATTGATTACACTAATCCTAACCCTCATACCTTGAGGAACTTGTGTTTGCTTGTCCTTCCTATTATTTTGCACGTTGTAGATTCGAGGACGAATCCTTTCTAAGGAGGGGAGGATAATACGGGTCAAAGAGGCATCTTAGAACTCGAGGATATGAAGACGCGAGGAAAGACCCGAGCTTATGGGGCTGCCTAACCAAGGAACAAGCTTTGAAGTGTAGAACAAGTCCCAACACTCCAAAGCTGTCCAGGAGAGCCAAGCCCCTTTGTTTGGGCTCATTAAGGGCCTTTTGGTCATTTATGTAACAAGTGTTGACCTAGACTATAAATAGAACAATTAGGTCATTTTGTCATTTAGACTTTGATGATATGTTTTGAGAGCGCCTTAGAGTGTCTTGCAAGGTGGAATCCTTGTGTTGGTAGCTTGCTTAGAAACGTTGGTTGCTTGGGGATTTCGGTTCCCTTGAGGTCACGTAAGAGATAGGTTTATGTTGTGTGTGGTATTAAAGGTCCAAGAGTGGAATAAGCTTTTGGGTTGTTAATATTACATCTCCATTTGTCTATCTTTCTATCTTTACATTATCCTAATCGTTGGTGTTCCTGTTCTAGTATTGTAACCTGTGACTTGTTGTCATTGTTATATCTTTGTTGTTGTTCATCTTGTCTTCATATTGTTGCTGTTAATCTAACTTTGGATTGGCTGTTTCGGTGTTAAAACACACCCTTTATCTCGTCATTGTTGTTGTTATTGTTGAATTCGAGTGTGGTCTCTAAACGGCCCTTGAATCTTCGGATTTATGGACTGTTTTGAGTGTGTTTTCTTATCTTCTTGATAATTCCGGTATCAAGCACCCAAGCCTTGCCTTTCTTCTATTGAAGTTTCTTATATAGAATTCCAATTCTTTCCCTTTTAAAATGTATCCATCAAAATAAAATCACTTTAACAAAACAAATAGAGAAAAAAATATGAAAGTGAGACAATCAAAATATTATATTTTAACTAAGAACATAATACATATAATAGATGACAACCACTCAAATAGAGCCAAACACTTTTCATGGTCAAATAATTTAAGCTAATCATAAATTTGGAGTCGAATTTGTGAGAAATTGATAATGATTTATTATCAATCCAAATGGACAATTGATAACATGACAATAAAGTGAATTGCACAAAAATTGAACAAAAAAACAAAAAACATTAAGAGAAAAAAAAAAACTGTGCGTACGTACCTTTTATTCACGTAATTTAATCACCAAACAAAGCTACTCCATTTATATAAGGAGCATTCATAAACCAAAAAAGAATTTAATTTTTGACTCCTATATAATTTATATTAGGATACTATGATTGTGAAAGAGAAAAAAAAAAAAAAGGACTACTATAATCTAAAAAGGACTCTTACCTCGATTTTTATTTTCTAAATTAAAAATATTTTGTCAAAAATGTAAATGAGATTTTTTTATTTTTCACAAAAAAGAGTTTTCTAATTTTTGCAAAATATACGTATTTCTTTTTGCCAAAAGAAAAAAGACAATGTCTTTGGACTCCTACAATATCTTTCCTTTTTACATTATATTTATATTTGTACGTTTTTATTTTGCCAAAAATAAGATAATGTTTGTTAGGACTCCTATTATATATCTAAGATAATGTTTGTTGGGGCTCCTATTATATGTCTAGTTTATAAAAAATAATGAGAATTTTTTATTTTTAAAATATAATTAAAAAATAATAAATGACAATTTTATCGTATTTTAATAAAGCACAAAAAGTTTAAATAACATTTTTAAGGTTTTCACACTTTTAAGATATTATAGATATAGATATAGATTATAGATATAAACTATAGATTATAGATTATAAATTATAGATATAGATTATAGATTATAGATATAGATTATAAATTATAGATATAGATATACATTATAGATTTAATATATGTTTCAATTAAATTGATTAAGTTAGATAATTTTGTTAGTTTTTACAATTACGGGTATAAATCAATTTAAACAAAACTATATTCAATTTTTATAATAATAATAATACTCCCCCTGTCTAATGGAGAATGACCTACTTTCCTTTTTAATCAGTTTCAACAAGAATAATTTTTTTTTTGTAATACATTAATTTCAATTTTTTACTTTAGGATAAAACTAAAAGATATTTTAATATATTTGATACAATTTTAATTTAAGATTACACGATTCAAAAGTGATTTTATTTTTTTTAAATTTGTGATAAGTTATTTTTTTAAAACGGGAAGTAATAGAATCGGTGTACTAGGTTAGTATAAAAGAGAAGAAAACTCAATTTGCGTGGAGATTAGAGAAATCGGAAGGAATCAAGAATGGCCGGAGTGAAGGAAGTACAATCAAAAGGGGAGCTTGACAAGATAGTGGGCGATGGATCACCAGTAATTTTGCACTTTTGGGCATCATGGTGTGAAGCTTCTAAGCACATGGATCAAGTCTTTTCTCACCTTTCTACTGATTTCCCACATGCCCATTTTCTCAGAGTATGCTAATCTTTCTCTATTTTCATATATGTATATATATGTATACGTATATGTGCTTATATGATAGACAAGTCTATAAATTTTGTATCTTTTTATAATTTCTGGTATTATGTCTTTTTTAATTTATTCGTCAACATATATTCATGGGTTATTGATTGATTATCTACTTGGTATGATCTTGTTGGGGGTTGTTTAGATTTTTATTTTTTATTTGTGTGTGAAGGGTTTAGGGTTTTGTACACTTTTAGCTCCATGATGTGAAACTTTTAAGGAGATGGACCAAGTTTGTATCTTTTTAATTTATCGGAAACAACCTGTCTACCTATAAGGTAGCTGTAAGGTCTGCGTACACGCTAACCTTTCCAGACCCCCCTTTGTGGGACACTGGCTATGTTGTTGTTGTTGATTTCTGGTATTATTTTTGGATATACGATCACCTCTATTTTCTTTCATACTAAAAGAAAAGCAAAATAAAGATAGCTTATTGAATTTGGAATTATGTATGAAATATATTGATGGGTTATTGATTGATTTTCTGCTTGATATGTTCTTGTTGGGGTTGTTTTTATTATTATTTCTTTTTGGTAATTATGGTGTGAAGTGCACGAAGGATGTGGATGGCAAAGTTTTGGTGGAGGAGGTTCTCATTAAGAGGAGATGCCAGTCTTTATTCCATACTTTAGTATTGTGCGGGGGATTTGGAGTACTTTGAGAGGCTTCACAACTTTAGTTATTGGTGGCACATTAAGGTTGAGGAGGTTAAGGGTGCTATTCGTAGGATGCATAGGGGTCAGACGACTGGTCAAACGAGATTCTGGTGGATTTTTGGAGTACACAGGAGTGGCAAGCATGGAATGGCTGACGGAATTGTTTAATGTCATTTTCTAGGACGGATGCTCGAAAATTGGAGATGGAGTACAATGATTCCATTGTACAAGAACAAGGGTGGCATCTAGAATTGCAATAACTATAGGGGTATTAAGTTGTTAAGCCAGACTCTGGAGATTTTAGAGAGGGTAGTAGAGTTGAGATTAAGAATGATTGTGATTATTTCTGAGACTCAGTTCAGATTCAGGCCTGGACGCTCAAACTACAGAGGCCATCTATCTCATAAAGAGACCAGTGGAGCAGTACAGGGAGAGGAAGAACTTGCATATAGTGTTTATCGACTTAGAAAAGGCTTGTACAAAGTTCCTAGAGAGGTTGTTTGGACGTGCTTAGAGGCTAGAGGTGTACCTGTGGCATATACTAGGCGATTAAGGACATATACGGTGGAGCCGAGACTCATGTAAGAACTGTGGGAGGAGACTCGCAACACTTCTTGTCTTGATGGGGTTATATTAGGGATCGACTCTTAGCCCTTTTTATTTGCCTTGGTAATGGATGTATTGATGTGACATATTTAAGGTGAGGTGCCTTGGTGTATGCTATTTGCGAGTGATTTAGTTCTTATTGACGAGACTCGTGGTGGTTAATTCTAAGTTGGAGGTTTAGAGACAAACCTTAGAGACTAAACGGTTTAGGTTGAGCAGGACCAAGATGGAATATTTAGAGTGCAAGTTTAGTGAGGTGATATAGGAGGTTGACGAGGTAGTAAAACTTGATATTTAGTCCATTCAAAAAAGAGATAGTTTCAAGTATCTTGGGTCTATGATCCAGGAAAATGGAAAGATTGATGAGGATTTCTCTCACAGTATTGGCGCAATATGGATGAAATGGAGACTCACATCGGAGTCTTGTGTGATAACAGGGTGCTCCCTAAACTTAAAGGCAAGTTCTACAGAGTGACCGTTAGACCAATTATGTTGTATAGGCCTGAGTACTGGCCAGTCAAAAACTTTTACATCCAAAAGATGAAGGTGGCAGAGATGTGGATGTTGCGATGAATGTGTGGGTTTACTAGGAAAGACAGAATTAGAAATGAGGTTATTCAAGATAAAGTGGGAGTGGCTTCGGTGGATGTCAAGATGCGGGAAGCGAGGGTTGAGATGGTTCATGCATGTGAGGAGTAGGGATACATGCCCCAGAGGTGTGAGAAGTTGGTTATTGATAGATTCAGGCGAGGTAGAGGTAGACCGAAGAAATATTGGGGGAGGTGATTAGACATGACATGGAGCAACTTCAACTTATCGAGGACATGACCCTAGATAGGAAGGAGTAGAGGATGCAAATTAGGGTAAAAAGATAGTAGGAAGGAGTGCGTCCCTGCTTACAAGCAGGAGTGCGTTGTTTGTTATCCGTGCTAGCAATCATAGTGCTAGGATTGTTTTAGAGCGTGGGTGGTGTTTGTTGTTTTGGATAGATCATGTGTAGGATTACTTTTGTGGACACTTGTTTATGTTATTATTTGTTGTGCCAATACCTATTGTTTCTTGTTCCTATACTTTGTCTTTTCTCGGCTGTTTTTGTCTTGAGCCGGGGGTCTATCAAAAACAACCTCTCTATCTCACCTCTAAGGTAGTGATATGGACATCCCTCCTGAGACCCCACTTTGTGGGAATATAGCGCGTATGTTGTTGTTGTTAGTAATTATGGTATGAAGGGTTTAGGATTTTGTATAGTTTTAGCTTCCTGATGTGAAACTTTTAAGTAGATGGACCAAGTTTATATCTTTTTTTATTTATTGATCGATTTCTGGTATTTTTTGTTTTTTTGGATATATTACTGCTGCTGTTTTCATTCTTATACTAAAGAAAAGAAGCAAAATCAAGATAGCTTATGGAACTTTGAATGGTCTATGAATTATATTAATGAGTTATTGATAGGTTTTCTGCTTGATATGTTCTTGTTGGGGTTGTTTTTTTTATTTTTTTATTTTTTGGGTAACTATGGTGTGAAGGGTTTAGTTTTTTTTTTACACTTTTAACTTCATGATGTGAAACTTTAAGCAGATGGACAAAATAAGCCGGGGGTCTATCGGAAACAGCCTACTTCTTCGGAGGTAGCGGTATGGATTGCGTACATTTTACCTTCCCCAGACTTCACTTTGTGGGAATACACTGGGTTTGTTGTTGTTGTTGTTGTTGAATGAGCTATGAAATGCCCTGATGGATTATTACTTTCTGTTTGGTATGCTCTTTTTGTTTGGAGAGGGTTCTCTGGGTTTGTTTTGGTTGTGTTTTGAGGGTTTAGGGTTGGTAGCTCATTCATTAGTAGACTGAAGCTCTCATAATGTGAAGCTTCCAAGTGCATCAGTGTAAACCTCTTCAGTTTTCATATTAAAGAAAAACTCAGAAAGTATATGTATTTTTATTTGTGTATTATAGATATCAATATGGTCGAGTGGTTTAGGCATTGGAGTAACAACTTGGAGATTATATGTTTGAATCTGTGTTATAAACCCTAGCCTTGGTGAGCAGGTTTACCATTGGTAGAATAGTCAAATGCGTGCAAGCCGTGCTGGATGCCATTTTATGATGTCCTATTGAAAGATGTTTTGATTGAGATATTGCTTATGTTTGGAGGGTTTAGTTTAAGGTTTGTTTTGGGAAGATATGCTTCTAAGGGTTTAGGGTTTTGTAGCCCATTCTTTTAGTAACACTTAGATTTTCCTTTTGGTGAGTAAGTCTTGGTTTGCATTAAACAATTTTTTGAATAAGATAAATAATTTTATTAATTTGAGAAACCTCTCGTATACTAGCAGTATGCCAAAATATAGAGAATCTATACCAAAATATGGTTCTCTTCTAATGCTACCCAATATTCTATAGGCCAACTCTGGTGAACCTTTAGGGAGCTACTGTTAAAACTTTTTGGGTCAAACTTGGGACAAATAGACATCTTTGCTCTATTAAGCAATTACTGTTACCTCTAAAGAACTGATTGTCGCATTCTATGGAAGATGTTGAAGAATAGAAGCAGCTCGAGGAAATAAACATGCATTATTTACTCAAACAAACGCACAAAGGTAAGGATAAACAAGTATACCGCCATTCTAATTTATGTAGCAC
Source organism: Capsicum annuum (assembly GCF_002878395.1). Lineage (NCBI taxonomy): Eukaryota > Viridiplantae > Streptophyta > Magnoliopsida > Solanales > Solanaceae > Capsicum > Capsicum annuum. Next base: position 129,523,302 of record NC_061112.1, on the reverse strand, counting down.
CTTTTGGCTTGCACAAATTTTTAAAGAAGAAAGGAAGACTTTCAGGATTTGTTTGTAACTTATCTCCATGAATGAGCGCACACAGATAGATGTGTTCTTGTGGCTGCTTAGCTATATTATATTTTTACTGATAACCAGTTGCGTAGCTATATTATAATGCTCTTGATTTGCTGCAGTCTTATCTTGATTTGGTACTTCAAATTTTACTCCTACAAGTAGTGAAGTGGAGAACACAGGACGCTCAAATAGTTGTTTGTTCTAGCATAGTGAATTGGGGCTGAACTTCTCTTCTATAATAGTTGTTCCCATGCTACTGAAATTTTCTCAAACTCAGTCTGAAGTATCAGCACGTCTCTGACAGTGATTCATTTGCTTCTATCTTTGTCTTTTAGGTTGAAGCTGAAGAACAGCCTGAGATATCTGAGCTGCACTCTGTTTCTGCTGTTCCTTACTTTGTCTTCTTCAAGGTAACTCACATGGGAATTTGCTTTCCTTGCCCAAGTACTGTTTCTGTTAGTAAACTTTTCTCTCCTTCTGAATAAATAAAGGAATGAATGTCTCACCCTCTTCTTGTGCGACTTCTACCTGCATTTTGCTCAGCTTGCTTCTGACTCCCAATAAACCCTCCTATGACCCTACTTTTTTGGAGGATCACCAGCAGAAGTGATCCTCAGCTCATCCACCAGTTATCGTAAAGAACTGCTCTCCCCGGCTTTGTTCAAGACCCACCACTCGTGATGTTTGGTTTTGCATAGCTACTAGACCCGGCTATGAGAATCATGATGATATTACTGCTAGTTGTCTTCTCACTTTCCTTAGTTCGGTGAACTCAGTGAATTTATGTGTGTTTTCCAACAAAATGAAGTATTGGGTTGAGGATTCTTTTTCAACCCTTTAATTACACTATTAACCTAATAATTTCCATATTATTGAACAACAGTATACCGATTTATAAGGAGACTTTTTGCATAGAAAATGTATGTCTTCGAAATAACAAATATATTCAGAAGATGCTCAACAATATAACCACTTAAGATTGAAAACTTAACTGAAGGTGATCACTAATTGTGTGAATTTAATAAGAAATTTTGTTAGGTTCCATCCTATAAGTGGTATTAGTTATGACTTTCATCTGTGATTGTCTGTGACATTTGAACAATGATCTTTGATGTGAACCTATGCTTTTGCTTGTTATGTTATCTATGACGTGCTATTGTTTTGCTCATTTTAGGAAGGTATGACTGTTGATACATTGGAAGGGGCCGATCCTTCTAGTTTGGCTAACAAGGTTGCCAAAATTGCTGGGTCAATCACTCCTGGGGATCCTGCCGCTCCTGCTAGCCTAGGAATGGCTGCAGGTGCCACTGTTCTTGAAGCAGTTCAGGAATTAGCTAGAGAAAATGGTGGCACCCTTCAAGGGTCAAGTTCCGGTCTTGATGATCGCCTAACAAAGCGACTTCAGCAGCTGGTTGCTTCTCATCCAGTTTTGCTTTTCATGAAAGGGACTCCTGACGCACCCCAGTGTGGTTTTAGTCAGAAAGTAGTTGATATTTTGAAGAAAGAGAAGGTCAAATTTGGAAGTTTTGATATTCTGACGGACAATGAAGTCCGCGAGGGGCTGAAGAAATTTTCCAATTGGCCAACGTATCCTCAACTGTACTGCAAGGGTGAACTTCTTGGTGGTTGTGATATTGTTATAACTATGCATGAGAGTGGTGAACTTACAGAAGTTTTCAAGGATCACGGGGTTGGGATCTCTGATTCTCGTGAAGCTAAACCAAATGAAACTGCTGGTGGAAAGGGTGGCATCGCTCAACCATCTGGTTTGAGTGATGTCCTGACTACTCGTCTTTCAGGTCTAATCAATTCTAGCCCAGTTATGCTCTTTATGAAAGGAACAACCAATGAACCCCGGTGTGGGTTCAGCAGAAAGGTGGTGGAAATTCTTAAACAGGAGAAAGTAGAGTTTGAGAGTTTTGACATTCTTACTGATGATGAAGTCCGTCAAGGCCTGAAAGTTTACTCCAACTGGTCTAGTTATCCGCAGCTATACATAAAGGGTGAACTTATTGGCGGATCAGACATAGTACTGGAGATGCAAAAAAGCGGTGAGTTTAGGAAGGTTCTAACTGAGAAGGGGATACATCGGAAAGAGAGTCTTGAAGACCGTTTAAAGAATCTATTAAATTCCTCACCTGTAATGCTCTTTATGAAGGGTACACCAGATTCACCGAGGTGTGGTTTCAGCTCCAAGGTGGTAAACGCCTTGAAGGAGGAAGGGGTTGATTTTGGATCCTTTGACATTCTTTCCGATGAAGAAGTGAGGCAGGGATTGAAGACCTTCTCCAACTGGCCAACTTATCCGCAGCTGTATTACAAAGGTGAACTTGTAGGAGGATGTGATATTGTGCTGGAATTACATAGCGCGGGTGAACTGAAGTCAACATTATCTGAATAGAAGAACCGCGCAAATCAGACATAACATGTTAGCCGTGGCCTTACACTTTGTGACGATATGATTTGGTGGTGTCTGAACTGTCAGAAAGTATGTATGGTCTTTTAACAAGAATTCCATGTTGCAGATTTACACTTTTAGAGGTGTTTACTGTTGCTTTTTATTTATGTGAGTCTCAGTTTGATCTTCATTCAGAATGTGTTGCCAGTCGTGAATTATATATGCTTCTGTAGAGACCTCATTTTTCTTTCTTTGGTTTCTTTCTCCCTCTCTTAGTTTGATGTGTGGTCAATCTTGGTTCGATAACTTTTCTTTTGAGTGGAGGGTCTATCGGAAACAACCTCCCTACTCTTCAAAGGTAAGGGTAAGGTATCCGTACATTCTACCCTCTTCAGCTCCCACTTGTCGAATTGCACTGCATATGTTGTTGTAGTTTGCCTATGTAGATGCATCCTTGATCATTTCAGCCACTGATTGTTTTAGGTCCAAAATAATTGTCACCTCGTTTCCTCCATTAGACGTAAATCCATTGGACTAGCCAGTTAAATAAGATGTCTAGGTAAATTTGACTACATACCCTTTACAATTAATGCTACTTAAAAAGTTTTTATTAATGACCGTGTCTAAGATCCAAAAGGAGCATAACATATACTTCCTCCGTACATTTTCTCTATTTTTCTATTGGCACAAAAATTAAGCAATAGTAAATAATAGAATAGTTTTTACTATATTACCTTTTGAATATAATAAATTTAATATTATAGGAAATAAATTAGATAATAGATCATACTTAATGCTAAGGATAAAATGAGTAGAAATAGATAAAGTATCTATTAGTTTTATGAATTGGACAAGTATTGTTGTATATCTCAAAATAGAAAAGTGGACAAGTAAAGATGACCGAAGGAAGTATATATTTTTCAAATTGGCCATACCATAATTTAAAATTTATTTACACTTAAATAAATAATTTGTTAAGAATTTGTTGTCAGATATACCTTTTTTTTATTAATTATTTTTGTATTATCTGCACCAAAATATATTTATAAGGCTATCAAATTATAATTTTTATTATTAATAATAAAATTAATTTTTAATTTCATATGTTTATTTCATTATAAAATATCATTAACTTTTATATATACGCAATCAATATTTTCCCCCTTTTTATGATGAAAAAAGTAGTATATTTATATAGACAAATTGTTAGACAGATTCGTGCAACGGTAAAATAGATATTCAGAAAAGTAAATTAGGAAAATGGGAAAATAATGACTATTTTCAAAGTTAGAGGAGAGATATTTGATTTTTAAAGTAAAATTGTGGGGTAAAACGAAAACGTAATTATTTTAGTAAAGTTTTAGAAACTACTTGCGATCATCTTCTTGTCGTCAGTGGGGGCAGCGGAAAAAAATTATTCCAGCACTTGAAGAGGCAAGTATGGTTGACCATAATTTATTTATGTATGTCTACGTTATATGCATAGTGCAGTTATACATGTTCTTGGTCAAGATGTTACGTTGGTTGCTAGCCTATTTCAACAATCTAGTGATAACATTGTATGCGAAGCATGTGTTTATTGAATTAATTAATTGTACGGGTAAAGTCTTAAGTAATAGTCTCCACAAGGTCAAAAAAAAAAAAAAAGGAATATCCATACAAGATATTTAAGGATAATTTAGAAATAGAGTTAATACATAAAAATGACCCTAAACTTGACGCCAAATTATAACTTTAACCTTAAACTTTGATAGTGCACAAATAGGATCTTTAACTATTCAAAACCTGAACAAATATGACCTCCGATTTTGCAACCCCATGCGTGACTTGGAGGGAGGTCATATTTGTGCGGTTTTGAATAGTTAAAGGTCATATTTGTGCACTGTCAAAGTTTTGCTTTTTGTGTTAAAACGACGTCGTTTTTTTTAATTATTATTATTATTATAATAATAATAATAATTTTTTATTTATTTCTATAGTAGCAGCACCTAACTCTTTTTTTTTAATTTAAAAAAATATTATTATTATTATTATTATTTTATTTATTTCTATAGCAGCAACACCTAGCTTTTTTTTAATTAAAAAAAAAACAACCACTAGCAGAGCTTGAACCCGCACAATAGGGTGAAGGAAGTGCCCAAGAAGAGCAAATAACACTACTGGGCTATCTAAGTGTCTTGTTTCATGTGGTTCAATATTAATATACGTACATAAATATACATTTTCTATCTTATATATATACAACGTAATTTTTTTACCGAGGGGGTTCAGGTGAACCCCATGGCAACCACGTAGGTCCGCCCCTCGTTAATTTAATAACGTTTTAATAATGTTAATTTAATAACATTTTAATTACGTTAATTTGATAACGTTAATTTAATATACTACTACTATTATCCTTAATAACATTAATTGAATAACGTTTTATTAGAACTATAATTTTTTTATTATTAGTATAGTTTCATTTTTAATTTAATATTTAAATAAATAATATTTAGATATATTATATAACTTAAATTCATCCTCTGCTTTATAATATATATACATACCCGCTTGATTTTTTCATATGAGGCTGACCCACCTAATTAATAAATCTTTAATATTGTTTTTTTTTCGCAATAACAAAAGAAATTAGATGTCATTTTCATCTTTGAGTCGAAAATAATGAAAAAATAATAGTGAAGAGTCATTTAAAGGTCATATTTGTGCAGATTTGAATAGTTAAAGGTCATATTTGTGCACTGTCAAAGTTTAAGGTCATATTTATGTATTATGCCCTTAGATTTTAAGCTGGACGCGCCCAGTTTTGCGTGTTGAACACGCGTTTTGCCACGTAGAATTGGAGGTTATATTTGTGCAGTTTTGAATAGTTAAAGGTCATATTTGTGCACTGTCAAAGTTTAAGGTCAAAGTTATAATTTTGTGTCAAGTTTAGGGTCATTTTTATGTATTAACTCTTAGAAATAATTAGTTTAAAAATTGATGCGGGATGGGTTGTGGACTGCGGGTTTATTCATTTTTAAACAGAACAATATTTCTGATGTAAAATTGTTATAGAACTTTTTTTAAAAGTTGTACAATCGCGCGTATTCTAGCTTATCAGATTCTGAATTTTGGATGTTATAGAATAAAGTTAACATCCTAGTGATGGACTTGGAGATTAAAAAGGATAGAAAGAAGAGGGTGGTGGAGGATCGGCAGAGCAATAAGTGGGTTAGCTTGGATTTGACCAGTGCTTTAGAGATTAGGGAGAAGTTGACGATGATGGGGGCTTGGGAGAGTAAAGGGGGTGTGGATAGTATGTGGGAGATGACTGGAAATTACATCAGGGAAATAGCTAGAGTGGTGTTGGTTGTTTCAAGAGGTCGATCTGGCAATCACCTAGGTAACTAGTGGTAGAACGAAGAAGTTAAAAGGAAAGTGGAGACTAAGAAGGTGATTTATGCAAAGTTGGTTGAGAGCAAGGATGTCAATGAGAAGCGGACGAATAGGGAGGGGTATAAGTTAGCTAGGAGAGAGGCAACGTTAGCGGTTACTGCGGCTAGGACATCAGCTTTCGAGAGCTTGTACGTGGATTTAGAGGAGAAAGGCAGAGAAACAAAGTTGTATGGGCTTGCCAAGGCTAGAGAGCATCGGACTCGTGACTTTGACCAAGTGAAGTGCATCAAGGGGGATGGAAAAGTGTTGGTGGAGGATGCCCACATTAGGAGGCATTGACAGTTCTATTTTTATAGACTTTTGAACGGTAAGGGGGATAAAGGTTATGTGTTGAGGGATTGGAGTACTCAGAGAGGTGTCGCAATTACTGTTATCGTAGGATTATCGAGGTTGAGGAGGTTAAGGGTACTATTCGTAGGATGCGGAGGGGTCGGGCAATCGATCCAAATGAGATTTAGGTGGATTTTGGAAGAGCGTTGGTGGGGCAGGTATGGAGTGGCTGACAAGGTTGTTTAACATCATTTTTAGGGCGGTGGAGATGCCTGAAGCTTGGAGATGGAATACGACGATTCCATTGTATAAGAACAAGTGAGATATTCAGAGTTGCAACAACTATAGGGGTATCAAATTGTTGAGTCATATTATGAAGGTTTGGGAAATGGTGGTAGAGTTGAGGTTGGGAAGGATCGTGACTATTTTCGAGAAATAGTTTGATTTTATGTCAGATCGCTCGACTACTGATGCTATTCACCTCGTGAGGAGGTTAGTGAAGTAGTTTAGGGAGCGGAGGAAGGACTTGCACGTGGTGTTCATCGATCTCGAGAAGGCGAAGAATAACATCCCCAGAAAGATTTTGTAGAGGTGCTTGGAGGTTAGAGGTGTGCCTGAGGCATACACTAGGCCGATTCAGGACATGTAAGAAGGAGAGAAGACCCGTGTGAGGACGGTGGGAGGAGTTTCAGAGTACTTTCCTGCTTTGACAGGGTTGCACCATGATCATCTCTTAGCTCGTTTTTATTTGCTTTGGTGATGAATGTTTTGACACGACGTATTCAAGGGGCATTGCCTTGGTGTATGTTATTTGTTGAAGATGTTGTGCTAATTGACGAGATTCGGGAATGAGTTAATGATAAGTTAGAGGTTTAGCGACAAACGATAGAGTTGAAAGGATTTAGGTTGAGTAGGACTAAGGCAAAGTACTTGAATGTAAGTTCAATGGTTCTACGCATGAAGCTAACATAGTAGTGGAGTTGGATTCTTAGGCCACTCGCAGGAGGGATAGTTTCAAGTATCTTGCGGCTATGATTCAGAAAAATAGAGAGATTGACGAGGATGTCACGCATCATATTGGTGTTGTGTGGTTGAAGTGGCGGCTCGCTTCGGGAGTCTTGTTTGATAAAAAGATGTCTTCTAAGCTTAAAGGTGAGTTTGAAATTGCTTTTGCTTTTTAAGCGAAAAGAATCATAGATAATATGGTTAATCAATTGGTAAAATTGTTTTGATTCATTCGGTTGTTCCAAATACTGTCAGTAATATGATTCATAGATTGCCTGTGTTTATTAATTGATTTGTTTACTATTTCAGGAAAGAAAAAAAGAATTATGCGGGCCGCGGGGGGAGGGGGCAAAAAATTTATGCTTATGAGGCATTCCCTCCACCCCGCCCCATCGCCATCCCCAAAATTGCAGGCAGTCTAAGATTGGAAAATCTAAATATAAGTTTAATTTGGAAGAATCAAGAATACTCCTCTGAGTTCTTTTGCTCAGGATATTTCAACAGACTTGGACGTTATATAAGTATTGTAAGCATACAAAAAAAAAAGATCTGTCATTATTATTCCTGAACTTACATTTAATACAGGATGGTTAAACATAGCTAACAAAATTGCAAAGTTCATTAATGGCACAGCTATAAAGCCTTTTACAATTCTCTCTAGATATACAGAGGAAGGACTGCTCTACTCAGAAACTGCCTGTCACGCCCCAAAATCCCATCGGGCCGGACTGGCACCCGAAGCCGAGAAGGCCCGGGAGAACCCGTTCAAATACCTGTACTTTCACTTACATGTCACCAAAAAAAATTGGACAGCACTTCGTTGCATATAGAAAGGTCTAATTACCTGTATCAGCACAACACGCACAAATATATATATATAATACTTGGCCGTCGGGGCCACCACATATACAAATATAACGTTACTATATAAACTTCCATGACTTTACCCTTCCTTATGTCTACAAAGCCTCTAGGATATACATGACATAACTAGGGTCGGGACAAACCCCCGCCCACACGTGACTCATGTACAATAACAAAACATAAGGAACCGACTCGGAAAGCTCCGAAGCAAACTGGAGCTCACCAACAATAGCTGTATGACCTGGCTCCTACTTGTGCGGTGTATGAGTTGAGGTACCTGTGCCTGCAGCATGAAATGCAGGTCCCCCGTGAGGGACGTCAGTACGAAATATGTACTGAGTATGTAAAGCTGTAAATAATCACATATGATATAGGAGCTCAATAGAAATCAGAAACAAGTGAATAAGTCGTAATAGGAGTGGACCACACTTACTAGAACTTGTGACAACCTGTACATTGTATTTATTCAATCACTTTACCTTCGTTCTTATCGTCTTTGTAATCATTACTGTACTGTACTGTGACCATTAGGATGCCTCCAGTACATATCAACTGGGATCGACCCATGCTAGGCTTATGCCCCTGGGATACCACCCATAAACACATGAAATAGGGATCGACCCATGCTAGGCTTATGCCCCTGGGATACCACCCGATAAGAGAGAACTTTCATCACTTAGTTCAATTAATCTTGGAGATTGTTATTTCGGTCGTCACCACATTTTTGATACCTTGAAACAATGATACATCAATAGGAACCAAGTAATAGACCTTCTATACAATAACGATGTAATAAGGACTCATTGGTACATCAACAATATGTTTCAGAATCATCAATATCACAACAATGAAATAAGAGCCTTTTGGTATATCAATGAACATTTTGACACTTTATAGGATGGAAACAACTTCGTTGGTAACGTAGAACAATACATGTTTTTGGACAACCTCGGAATCTTACTTGATGGAACATTGGTGTTTTCATGCCAAAGAACATTGTTAGAGTATGCTTTACATACCTCGTTGTAGATTCAGCTACCAATTCAACACAACTTCCCGCCTTTACAAATCACTTATCTACAATGAAATGTTTGGCATCTAGTATTAGCAACCCAACACCACAATTCTCTTCCATAATTCTATACTACCAATATTTGCAAAACATTCCAAAAACCAACTTGAACAATAGGTTTATGTGTGTATATGTATATAATCATCATCTCAATACCACATCATCAATACCACATCATCACCCCAAATTCCTTCACAATTTAACATAATCCAACCATGCACAAGAATAATCCAACATCATTTCCAATCATCTTTCAACAACAATCAAATAACATACTTCTTATGCTCACATGCATATATATATATATATACATATCCATATAAATAACACCAACATAATTTACATCCTTACCAAAAAAAAATGGCCCTTTTGATTTCGAAGTCCTGTTGGCACAAATAAGGGGTGCTTCTCGAAGCCCTTGAGACGGTGAACACAACTACGGAATCAATTTGGATTTTCTACGGTTGAATCACAAGATAATTGGAGTTGAACTTAGGCTAGGGTTTCTTATTCTTCAATGATTTGGATGATAAATGGTGGATATAAGGCTAAGTATATGTATATAATGACCAATTTTCGTCCATGAGGTGATGGAAAATGACCATATTGCCCTTAAAAATTTAAGTAAATCCGAATCTGTCCATGGTGGACTGTTTTGATAGGCTAAAGTAAATCGGCCATAACTCTTTGCTCCGATATCGGATTTGGGTGAAATTGGTATCGTTAGAAAGATAATTCAAAGGTCTTTCATTTAATATAAATTAATCCACCCAGTTCGTCCTGTACAAGTAGTTATGATCGTTTGAAGTTGACCCTAAAAATCTGTTTTGAGAGGCTGAAGTAAAACGAGTATAACTCCTTACTCAGATGTTGGATTTGGATGAAACCAATTTCATTGGAAAGAAGACTCAAATATCTTTCTTTTGATATATGGTAGCTCAACCAGTTCATTATATTGAGGGAGTTATGATCGTTCAAAGTTGACCCAAAAAACTGGCAGGCCTCAGTAGTTTCCTGCACATTTTACTGTTCACATCCCGGCCACCGTTTTAAAGTTTCGAACGAGCTCGCTTATATCCGAAACTTATCCGTTTTTGGAAATCTTTATATCGTTGGAAAGCTTATTCAATAACCTTCGTATGGAACCATCGACGGGAAAATTCCGATATAAATAAAGTCGATTCCTATACACCTATAATCAAACTATACACTTGAAACCATCTCAAAATAATCAATACTCATACTTAAACTCATATATACCTAACTTAGGATCAATACATATACCCCAACACATATAACAATGACTAATGCATGTAATTAAGTACGGGGTGTTACACTGCCAGAAGAAACAAATGGACTACAAGAGAGATGGAAAAAGCTGCAGTACAGGAAAAATGTGGAATCATCAGTATCTCTGAAGGGGTCAGCTTTTCACAAAATAAGCTTCTTTTGAGAAGCGTCGTCGGTAGCCTCCCTGGAGGAATAGTAGATACCCCGACCCTATCAGATATTAGGCGCTGGAAACACATACACGGAGTGAACATTTATGAGATGGGGCAGAATCGATTTCTCTTCGAGTTCCCATAAAAAACAACTGTTGAATACATCTTGAGAGGCAACTGGAGTTGGAAACTCCACAGACTCCGACTATAATGGTGGTCGTCAACATTGGAATCAATCCCTTGCTCTGCAGCAATCGAACAAGTCTAGATCATATTGGTCGAACTCCCCCTGCATTTATGGTCGCAAAATGTATTCAAAGAAATAGGAGATTACTGCGAAGAAAAGCCAACTGAGGAATCACCTCAAATGGGCAAGAATTATGGTGAGAGGAAACGGAGACACAATTCTGAAGACTATCAACATTGAACATGAATAGATCAATTTCTTGATCCAAATCTGGTGTGAATTATAGCCTAGATTCTCTCTTTGTGAAGGAATCATGCAAACAACTTCGGATCATCGGTTAATAATGGGTTCTAGCTCTATAGGGGTGGGGCTTGAGAGGATAGCTTCCTGACAGGGCACGTGCATAATTTTCAAATAAACCCTAATAGTCAAACACGTGACTGGCCACATGTGAATGCCTCCTCAACTAAAAGGCCACCAGCTTCTAAACTTTTGGGCCCAGATTTCCTAGCCCAACAACTTATGGTGGAAAATACATATGCAACCCACTTTTTAAAGCCCAGATCTGATCTATTTTTAGAAGAAGTAAACGTCATCTCTCAATATACTGCCTCTCAGAATATTACATAACAGGGAGAAGCTCACTCTACTGCTCCATCCATAGCGAAGGGAAATTCATCTCCAGTAACACAAAAAGGCAACGAATAAGGTACTGAATTCAAGTACGACAAAGAAGAGACCTTTGAAACAAATTCTACTCTTTCTGAACCACTAGCCCCGGATAACATGCAACTCTCTATTGTTAGAGAAACACCTATTGAAGATGTTGTCCCCATTATCATCCATACCGAAGAACATGAGCAGGATCCAGATTTCGACATTCCAATTTGGATACACCAAAACATTATCAAAATCGGCAAGCAATTTGAAATTGATTTTCAGGGATTTGAGGAAGAGGCTCAGCAATTACTCATAAAGATTGATCAAAAGAAGCAATCAAATATGGGAAAGACCAACAAGATGCTGGAGCTCACATCAAAGGTGAAAGGTGCTAAGGAACTGAAACGTCTTGATTTTGGCCATAATTTCAAAAGCTATGGCACCAGGAGTAGGGGGATATCACATATTGATCAATGAAAGTTAACTTAATTTCATGGAATGTTAGAGGATTGAATGATGAAAGAAAAAGGAGAATGATCAAGAGTTGCATTAACACTTGGAAGGCAGATGTATATTGTTTCCAAGAAACCAAAGTTGAAGGAGATATCAGTGATTTCGTTAGAGACCTTTGGGCCAACAGATGGGTCGATCACATCCAATTAGAGGCTAGTGGTACCAGAGGAGGAATTCTTCTAATGTGGGATAAAAGAATTTGGGATGGAGAGCGCAGTAGTCTGGCCAATCAAGGTTGTCACTCCATCGCATGTAAATTCACAGGCAAGATGCAGGATCTCACTTGTTACTTAATAAGAGTATATGCACCCAATGATAGAAAAACTAGAGAGGAAGTCTGGGAGGAAATTGGAGCTGCCAGAGGTCTATTTTTAGGTCCATGGGTATTATGTGGAGATTTCAAAGCAGTTAGATTCCCCTCAGAAAAGAAAAATTGCAATAGAATCAACAAATCAATGACTGATTTTTATGATTTCATTCAAGATATGGGCTTGCTAGATTTGCAACTAACAAGTGGGAAATTTTACTTAGAAAAAAGGTAGCAGACACGATGTTGCTGCAAGTTTGGATAGATTTTTTATCTCTGATGAGTGGGATGAAAGATTCAGGAATATCAAACAATTAATTCTTGATAGAGTGACCTCTGACCAATCACCTGTATTACTACAGTACAGCAACTGAGAACCATCCAAATCATATTTCAAATTCGAAAATTGGTGGTTGCAAATGGAAGGGTTCAAAGAAATAGTTAAGGATTGGTGGAACTCTTTCAATTGTGTTGGCAGACCTGACTTCATTTTGGCTTATAAGTTGAAAGATTTGAACGCCAAACTTAGAAACTGGAGCAAAACATTACAAGGAAACTTGGAGATGCAGAAGCTTGACACGCTAAGTCAATTATCAAAACTTGAAGAAATCCAAGATCTCAGGAATTTAACAGAGGAGGAAATAAGAAATAAAATAGCCTTAACTATGGACTTTGAGGAGATAGAAAAAAAGGAGGAGATGGCTTGGAGACAGAGATCAAGAGAATTATGGTTGAAACAAGGTGACAACAGCATAAGTTCTTTCATAAAACAGCTAATGCACACAGAAGATTCAACAATATCAACTTGTTAGAAATTGATGGTGAGCCCGTAAGGAACCCAGCTGATATAAAAAAGAAGATCACCTCTTTTTATCTGAACCTTTATTCAGAGACAGAAAACTGGAGACCCCACTTTAACATGAGAATTTGTCCCACTGTCTCTTCAGAAGATAATTTGATGCTACAAAGATCGTTTGAAGCACAAAAAATTTGGGCCAGTGTCCAAACGTGTGCCGCGGACAAAGCACCTGGCCCAGATGGTTTCTCAATGGCCTTTTTTAAACACTGTTGGGAAGTAGTGAACACTGAAGTCATTGCCATTATTCAAAACTTCCATGAAAGAGGCATGTTTGAAAGAAGCCTCAATGCTACATATGTAGCCTTAATTCCCAAGAAAGTGAGAGCCAAAGAATTGAAAGATTTCAGGCCTATTAGTCTTATAGGCAGTATTTACAAGATCATCTTAAAGTTGTTGACTGAGAGACTCAAAAAAGTGATGCACAAGTTGGTGGATGATAAACAAATGGCCATTATAAAGGGGAGGCAAATCATGGATGCCATTCTTATAGCCAATGAATATGTTGATTCAAGAACGAAAGACAAAGAACCTGGTATCCTTTGCAAACTAGATATACAAAAGGCTTTTGACCACCTAAATTGGAATTTCCTACTCAGAACTTTGATGAAAATGGGTTTGGGAGAAAAATGGGTCAGCTGGATCAACTACTGCATCAGCACCATCAACTTCTCAGTCCTAGTCAACGGCTCGCCTGCTGGATTCTTTTTTTCTCAAAGAGGACTAAGGCAAGGGGATCCATTATCCCCCTTTTTTGCTCATCATTGCTATAGAGAGTTTAAATGATATGATGAAAACTGCTCAATCAAACAGCTGGATAACAGGTTTTAGAGTAGATTCAAGGGTTGTCAGTAACCTTCAAATCACTTATTTAGTTTTCTGCGGAGCTGACAAAGGTTAAATAAGATTTTTGAGGGTGATTTTCATTCTTTTTTAGGCTATATCTGGGATCCACATTTACTGGAACAAGAGCTTCTTAAATCCCGTTAATGAGGTTCATGACATTCACAACTTGGCTAACATATTGGGAGGCAGGACAAACGACCTTCCAACTATATACCTGGGAATGCCTCTCGGTGCCAAAAGCAATTCCAAAGATATGAATGGAGTCCTAGAGAAGTGTGAGAAAAAGTTGATAAACTGGAAGAGTCAATACTTATCGTTGGGTGGTAGACTAACCCTGATAAACCGTGTGTTAGAAGCATTACCAACTTATATGATGTCTATTTTTTGTGTTCCAACAAATGTGGTGGACAGAATAGATGCTCTTAGAAGGAACTTCCTTTGGCAAGGTAACTGGGATACCAAGAAAATACATTTGGTCAAATGAAAGTCAGTGATTATCAGCAAAAAGATTGGCGGTATAGGAATTAAGAACCTGACAGCTCAGAACCATTGTCTTGCTATGGAGGTTCGCCTCAAATGAATAATCTCTCTGGAAGAAGGTAATCACTCAAAAGTATGATATGGATGGGGAATGGATAACTAAGGTAGTCACTACACCTTACAGAGTAAGTTTATAGAGGTCAATCAGAAATCTGGGAGAAAAATTCATGAGTAAGTGCAGTCATCAAGTGGGTAATGGCTTGAAAACATCTTTTTGGTCAGACGGATGGTTAGGCGTTCCACTAAAACAACTCTTCCCACTTATCTTCAGTCTGAACCAACAACAAGATGCCACAGTAGGAGAAGTCTGGGATGCGTATGGCTGGAACCTAAACTTCAGAAAACATCTTAATGATTGGGAGATAGATAACTTGGCAGAATTCTATGACACCTTCAACCTTTTCAAAGGTCCCTCCTCTCAGGAAGACACTCTTACATGGCAAGTGGATAAACAAAGGAGATTTTCAGTCAGGTCAGCTTACAAGGAACTTAATTATTCTAACAACCAAATTAGTTGTTGGCCTTGGAAACTAATTTGGAAAGTTAAAATTCCTTATAAAGTGGCTTGTTTCTCTTGGGTCGTGGCTAGGAAAGCGGTTCTAACTCATGAAGTACTTAAGAAAAGGGGCTTCCACCTATGCTCTAAATGTTATATGTGCGAAGAAGAATCAGAGACAATCATCCATCTTTTTTTACACTGCAAGTTAACTATACAGCTTTGGAGGATATTCCTTAATTTAAAAGGAATCATGTGGGTCACGCCAAGAGATACAGTTGAAGTGCTGGAATGTTGGAACAAATATAGCACTCACTCAGAACATAAAGAAAGATGGAAGATTGTCCCTGCTTGCATTTGGTGGACAGTTTGGAAAGAGAGAAATCAAAGGTGTTTTGAAGACAATTATAGCTCTACCCAGAAACTGAAGATGAAGTGTTTGGCCCTTTTCTATTTTTGGTGTAAACATGAATACATGGAAGATGCAGAATCTTTTGTTGATGTAATAGGATCGCTGTAAGTAGGTTATAGCTTATTACATCTTCCTTTATTCCATTGTAAGTATGAACGACTGCAGCTTTTACGCAGCAAATAGTTATACAAAAAATGTTACCTTCTCAAAAAAAAAAAGCATCAAATCTGCCACATTGGTCAAATTCCAAGATTTAGAAGGCACAATCAACAATCAACATTTCTAGAATCAAGTATAGATAGGAGAGATACTGTGTGAGGAAAAATACACACCTCTTTACCTTGTCAAACATAGTAAAAAAACCGGGTGCTATAGTGAAAGCTGATGCCAGAGTGAAAACCAACCTTGGCATTTACTTTCCTGCAATTTATCTGTAGTCTCTCACAGGTTTGTTTTTGCTTAGCAGAAAGTGAGAAAAAGAATCAAAGACCAATGGCCAGTCATCAAATGGCAGGAGCATTCCTTCACGCAGAAGAGTCAAGGCCACCATACTTTGATGGAAAACATTATCGCCATTGGAAGGCTAGAATGAGAACTTATGTGCAATCAGTTGACTATCAATCATGGCTAATCATACAGGACGGACCACTACCATTTCCCGTGGGAGGAAGGAAACAAGAAGATGAGGCGAGGCATCCGCTGTTAAATCAAAAGTAGTTCAATTCACCAGAGAACAAATATATGCCGTCCAAGCCAATGCTAGAGCTAAGCACATACTTATTTGTGCTTTGAGCATGGATGGATTCGAACACGTCTCAAGTTGTGAAACTGCACAAGACATATGGGACAAATTGGAGATAATCCATGAAGGTACGGAAAAAGTAAAGCAATTCCGGAAGTCTCTTCTGGTTCAGGAGTATGAGACTTTCTCGATGAGAGAAGATGAAACCATTAAAGACATGTTCCGGAAAATTAATAAAATTCTTGGAGATCTCAAGGCCTTAGGAGTATCCTACTCTAATGATGAAAAAGTCAGAAAAATTCTGAGTATTTTGCCTGGTGCCTGGAAGTCTTATGTTGATATACTTGAGGAAAATCTGGCTCAAACATCATATGAAGAACTTCGAAACAAGCTTATTATTTACGAGAAAACTCATCTTCAAAGGCATGGACGGGATGAAAAGAGATCAAGTGTTGCACTCAAAGCCTTTCTTGATGAAATAGCTGGTGACGAAGAAAATCAGGAAGTCTTGGAATTGATTTCACAGGGATTGAACAACATTATGAGACGAAGAGAACACCTCAAGGTCCCAGTTCGATCAGACCTCGACTAGGAACAGTGGAAGGAGGAACAACTAAGGACCGACATAAACTGTTATGAACATGGCAAGCCTGGACACACAAATGTGTTTTTTCACACACAAACACATGTTTAACACTAGACTTAACCAGTTAAGTAGCATTAGAATTTGAGGAAATTCCTGCAGATCATTTAAATGTTTGAACCTCATTAGTTGCATTCTAAGCATCACTTTTGTTTCTTCATTTTCATCGATGGTATCATCTCTCATAGTGTTTAAAAGTCTTTCACCTTCTTTACGACCTGCTATATACATGATTTAGTAAGACTTACTTCTCTCTGTTTACGGTGATAACATGCCTCAACAACAATATACCCAGTGAAATTCCATAAGTGAAGTCTGGAGAGAGTAGAGTGTACGCAGATCTTACTAGTTACTACTTCCTTGATTCTTGCTGTGCTTCGATTCTTTGCTAACCTTCTTCAAGGAAAGAGCAACTTTCATGCATTTCACAGCCTCTCAAACTCATCTTTATCTGGATTGCCAGATGCCAGTCTTTCCATAATATTTAGTGTTAGTATCTTCCCTTTTGTAGATATATGCATGGTCTCTACCTTTTCATACGGTTCTTTTAATCAATATACCTTATAATGACTATGTATGGTACAGGGAAATGTAAAAAGAGGATAGTGATAATATTTTAATATGTTATGGGTAAAAGAAGTGTCATATAGTGTTGTTTCTTGTTTAAAATTGAGATAAAAGTATTTCGTTGAGGTATAGATGCAATAGGTTGAGATAAACATATTTCGTTGAAGGGTGATTATGCAATTTATGGAATTTCGTTTTGCCATTCCCCAAATCTGCTGAAACCCACGTACAATCCCTAATAATGATTTATTATGATAAAGATAATTCAACTTAAATTGATTATTTGTATAATTAAAAGAATCACTAATAGATATGTGGTCCCTATTATGGATAGATTAAATTAGGACTATGAGAATATGTTTGTGAAAAAGAAACCTTAATTTACAACGTGGGCGTTGATTCCTAGCCAGGGAGACCGGACGACTAGTTCATAACTTCAAGAGGTAAGTGTTGTTTTTTTATATTTGATTGAAATTTATTTTATGCATTGTCTATATTATATGCAAGTGTGATACCGATTGCTTCCAGTTATACGTGTCCTCAATCACCAAATAACGCAGAAAATTTTGTTTCATGATACTAAAGTCGAGCCTATTTCAAACTATATGTATATAGTGATAAAAGTGCACGTGAAGCATGTATTTATTGAATTAGTGTAAAATTGAAACCAAGTAATAGTCTCCGCAAGGTCCAAAGTCAAGGAATACTCATACGAGGACATTTAAGGAAGAATTGCAGGCAGTCCAAGATTGGAAAATCTGAAAAATAATATACACACCTTTACCTTGAATAGTAAAAGTAAACAGCCTCTCTACCTCTTCGGGGTAGTGGTATGGACTGCATACATTTTATCCTCCCTAGACTCCACTAGGTGGGAATATACTGGGTTTGTTGTTATTGTTGTTGTACCTTGAGTAGTGAAAAAAAACTGGTGCTATAGTGAAAACCAACAAAGACTCGAAGACCAATGACCGGTCATCAAATGCCAGGTGCATTCCTTCAGGCAGAAGACTCGAGGCCACCATACTTTGACGGAAAACATTATTGCCACTGGAAGACCAGAATGAGAATGTATGTGCAATCAGTTGATTATCAATCAGGGCTCATCATACAGGACGGACCATAACCAGTTCCTGGCGATGAGGAGGGAAACAAACACGTAGATGAGGCATCTGCTGAATACACCAGAGAACAAATGTATGGCCTCCAAACCAACGCTAGAGCTAAGCACATACTTATTTGTGCTTTGAGCATGGATGAGTTCGAACACATCTCAAGTTGTGAAACTGCAAAGGAAAGCTGGGACAAGTTGGAGATAATCCATGAAGGTACAAAGAAACTAAAGGATGACAAGATGGATCTTCCGGTTCACGAGTTTGTGTTATTTGAGATGAAGGAAGATGAAACTATTAAAGACATGTTCCGGAGATTTAATAAAATTCTTGGAGATCACAGGGCTTTAGGATGGTCGGTCACCTAGTCTGGAAAATTCTGAGGAGTTAGCATAGTGTGTGGAGACCTTATGTCATTGCAATTGAAGATGAATAACTGGATCAAATGTCATATGATGAACTTCGGAACATTCTTATTGCTTTGGAGAAGACTCATTTTCAAACGCCAGGACGGGAAGAAAGGAGATTTAAGTGTTACATTCAAAACCTTTCTTGATGATATAGAAAATGAATTACATGATGATGAAGAAAATCAGGAAGACTTGGCAGTGATTTTAAAGGGAATGGACAACATAATGAGGCGAGGAAAAAAGAGCAAGACGTCCCAGTCCCCTCAGAATTCTATGGGAAGCAACAGAAGGAGGAACAACAAAGGACCGGCATAAACCGTTATGATCGTGGCAAACCTGGACACACGTGTTTTTCACACACAAACACATGTCCAACACTAGACACAGAGTTACATAGCATTAGCATTTGAGGAAATTCATACAGAATATTCAAATGTTAGAATCTCATTGGTTGCATTCTAAGTATCACTTTTGTTTCTTCATTTTCATCAATGTTATCATCTCGCATAGTGCTTAAAAGTTTTTCAACTTCTTCACCACTTGCTACATATGTTTTTAGTAAGACATGATACATCTCTCTGTTTATGGAGACAACGGGCCTCAGTGACTGCAAAAATGATCCAGCGTCATTCACACTGCCATTCTCACCAAACAAACTGAATATTCTCATGATGACCTTAGGATCAGGCTTCCATCCTTTACTATCCTTCTTCAAGGAAAGAGCAACTTTCATGCATTTCACAGCCCTCTCAAACTTATCTTTATCTAGGTAGCCTGATGCCAGTCTTCCCCAAATATTTGGTGTTAGAATCTTCCCTTTCGTAGATAAATCTTCAAGCATTGTCTCTGCCTTTTCATATAGCTTTTTATCAATATACCCTATAATGACTATGTATGGCACTCGGATATCATAACAGTTATCGGATGTCTCCCACTCCTTGAGCAACTGCTCTGCTTCTTCAAGTGCATCAAGTCTCACTAGAGCTTCTAACATATTTATGTAATCCCGATTTATGCACCTCTTTAGAGCGCTCTTCTCAAGAAACCATAATCTTATGACTTCATCTTTGTTTCCTAGTCTAGAATGTACAGAGATGAGGTAATTATACCCAAGCCCTTCTTTATTATCTATCTTCTCCTCCGCTTTTTTGAGGAAACTGTTTGCTTTATCATTTAGGCCTGCTTTAACATATATATTTGCCACAGCAGCATAGGTGTTCCAGTCCATGACAATGAAGGATTGGTTCTCCATTTCATTTAAGACCCGCTCCATCCCCTCAATATCTGATCTTGCTCCATACGAATTGATACAGATTCTGTAACTTAAATTGTCAGGACGAATCCCAATTTCCTTCATATGGAGTAGCATTTCAGGGATCCTTTCATATTCACCAGTTTTTGTGTACAGCGACATTATATCATTGAAGGCCACGGAAGATAGAGGTACACCCTCCTCCTCCATCTTCCGCAAATGTATCAATGCCTTATCCATTTGGCACTGCCGAACATAACAATGTAGAAGAGCACCATATGTTTTATCATTCTTATCTTCTTTGCTCAAGTTATTGAAGTAGATTTCTGCAGCAAGAAACCCATGAACCTTACCAATCAGATCCAGTTGTAATGCATGCTCGATTGATGAAAAAGTGAAAATACCAGAACTCTTCAACCACTCGGAAGCCTGCGCAAAAATTAGCTACCAGTATTTGAGTTAAACATTCTATTCAGTCAGGACAAGGAACATATATACATGTGGAAACAGAAGCTGAACGTCGCGGAAGATTTGATAAATGAGTAGCATTTCCATAAACAAAGAAACATATACTGACAATCACTTTTTAAAAAAATAATAATCGGAAATGGTTTAATAATCCAAACCAAACTGCAAGGTCTAAACTCTAAACCAACATCCTATATTAACAATGCTTTGGAAGGAGAACCATCATGTTTTAGGTTCAAATCCCAGCGGAAGCTAAAAAACACTAGGTGTTTTCTTCTAATCCGTCTAAGCCTTGGTGGACAAAATTAGCTGATACCTATATTGGTGGAAGGTATACCCCTGGAATAGTTGAAATATCTGCAAGTTGATCTCGACATTACCATCATATAAAGTAGTCCTAAATGATAACTAACCATAATTTCTTAATTACAAATTAGCTTCAAATACAACAACAACGACAACAAATCCAAACCAAGACTAAAAAATAAAGCATATCCAAGAAATTAGGTAATGGAAACGCAGAAATGATAGCAGTAGCTCAATTTAGCTGCAAATATTTTTAAAAATTACAGTAAAAATGAAACCAACACATAAAGGCTATTCATTTTTACTTCGAAAAATCACAAAGTACCTCCAAGGCCTGATTGAAGCGTTTACGTTTGCGAAGATCAAGAATGATGCGTTTAAGCTCAGCGAATCTGACTTTATTGCCCTTACAAACCCATTCATCAAGCTCATTGGTTACGCTACAGCTAGGGTTTCCCAGTGGACTAATTTTTGAGTAGAGGCTCACCTTCTTCCGCTTGTCGGAATGGTAAAATCGATATGTTATTCCGGTTAGGGCTCGCAATATCCGGCGATTCACTTGCATTTTCCGATGACAATTTTGGCGAACTTGGTCAGTGTTTAGGGCTTTAGCGGGGTTTCAGTTTTAGAATGACGAAAGAAAGTTCCATAAATTGCATAATCACCCTACAATTTCTGTAAATGTGCAAGTAAAGGGTTCTCGAATTCAACATATTGCATCCACGTCTCAACGATAGATTTTGAGCTCGTTTGGATAGGCCGGAAAAAAATGGCATTGAAACTCATTTTAAAAATAGATAGTTATGTGTTTGAATAAAAGTATTGAAATTGAAAAAAAAAAATTGTTGATGTATTTGGTAAACAACCGTTGTTAATCACTTTTCTTTTGTCAAAATGTCTGAAATATTTTTAAAGTTGTTAATAATATATAGAGTTGATTGTTATTAATTTTTATTTCTAAAATGATTCAAATTAAAATTAATATATATTTTAATTCAATTTCAATATAAACTATATATACAATAATAATAATAATAATAATAATATAATAAAAGTGTAAAGACCCTTAGAAAAATGATTTGAACTTTTTGCCCTTCGTTAAAAATCCCTGCAATAGAAAAAATTGTCTTTTTTACTATTTTATTTAATTTATTATTTAATTATTCATATAATATTTAAAATTAAATTAAAGAGTTCTAAAATACAGTATAAAAGAAAAATATGTTTTATAAATTAAGAAGTTTTAAAATATATGGTAAAAAAGTATTAGAAGAATTAATAAATAAGGACTCTAAAAAATGGTAAGAGCTCAGAGGTAAAATTATGTTGCTTTTCGTAAAATAAAAAACTAACATACTTTTAACCAAAAAAAAATTGTTTTTGGTAAAATAAAAATTAACATACTTTTGACCAAAAAAATCTCAAAAAATATTTGGCACACCTAAAAAAATTATCGTAAATACTATCATATATGCTAAACCTTAAAAATCAATAACCAAATACATACTACCATAAATAATTTGATTATTTATTTATTTTATTTATAATTAAAAAATTTCATATTTAGGTAAAAAAAATTTGGAGAAAAAAATGTTGGGCTTCTATAAATTGAGTTTCTCCTACAACAATGTAATAACATCAGGTATATTCTTATAACTATTTTTTCGATGAGCTCTGAAGGTGTCGTTTATATCATACTGTTCCAATATCTCAATTATCATATTATTTTATTTTAGTTTCTATTCTGTTCAAGTCTATATTGTTGATAATTAATGTTTGATCAGACTTTAAGAATTTTTTTGTTTTAAGGGTAGGTTTAATAATATCGTTCTAATATATCAATTATTGTAGTTTTTATTTTGTTACTATCTATAGGCTTTTCTACTTAATATAGGTGGTAGATGAACATTTAGTCGGACTTTGATGAATTTTTTGTAAAGATTAAAATTTAATAATATTGTTATATATATCGATTATTGTATTATTTTGTTGTATAGTTTACAGGTGGTAGATAAATAGTTGGTCGGACTTTGAAGAATTTTTATGTAAAAGTTTAAGATTAATCATATTATTTTTGTTATTACCTGTTTTGTGACAGTTCACGTCGTAGGAGACGATCAAGATACTAGCACTTCATGCATGTTTGGATGCATAAAGACGTCTATCTTCGATTCTTAAAGTTAATTGCCCTTCATTAAAAACCCCTTGTTTAGACAAAACTGTCTTTTCAAATTTTTAAATTTATTATTTAATTATTATTTATTATATTAACTAGACTTCCTAAAATATATGGTAGAAGAATTAATTAATTTTTTTTTTCTACTAGACTTCCTAAAATATATGCTAGGAGAATTAATTAATATTTTCTTTTCTAATGTTCAACTAGAAAAATACTCCTAAAATAGGATTCTATTAAGGAAATACTTCTATAAATATTGAGATGTATGTTAAACTAGAGAACAACCCGGTTTGCCTATTGGGAAAATATGATTGTTGCTCATCTAACTTGATTCGATTGCATGTCTAGATTGGTGGATGCTTGATTTTCTAACCCTCAACTTCTTCACTGTTTTTTATTAGCATAATAGAATTCAACACATGTGTATTTCTACCTCTTCTTTGTTTTCATTCAAAATCATTTTTTAGGGTCAAAATTTTCGCTAAGATAAGAAATAGTTTGATCAAAATTGAAGCTTTGTGATTACTATTATATTATTTTTTTATAGTTTACAGGTCATAGATGAATGTCGGTTAGCTTTGAAGAATTTCTTGTGTAAAGGTTAGGTTTCATTGTATTATTTTGATATCTTTATTATCTTATTGATTTATTTTAATTTACAGATGCTAGCTGAATGTGGATCGATTTTGAAAAAAAAAATTAATTAAAGGTTAGGTTTAATTTTATTATTGTAATGTATCTATTAGTTTGTTATTTTGTGGTAGTTTACAGTTCGTAGATGAATCTCGATTGGCTTTGAGAATTTTTTGTGTGTAAAATTCAAGTTTAATTGTATTGTTTTGATATCACTTTTATCATATTATTTTGTTGCAGTTTACAGGTGATAGATAAATGTTGGTCGGCTTTGAAGATTTTTTTTATATAAAGGTTAGGTTTAGTTGTATTATTTTGATATCTCTATTATCGTATTATTTTATTACTATTTACAGGTGGTAGATGAGTGTCGGACGACTTTAAGAAAAAATTTTGTGTGTAAAGATTAGATTTAATTGTATTGTTTTGATGTCTCTATCATTTATTATTTTGTTGCAATTTACAGATGGTAGATGAATGTCGATCGACTTTTAAAAATATTTTTGGTAAAGGTTAGGTTTAATAAATAAATTCTCCATCTTTACATACTCAAAAGATATTAAATCTAATTATTATATTCATCTTTATTTTTTAAACAAATATCTTATTTAGTGTAATGTTTGAACTCATTAAAGTGAGGTACATGTGCAAGACGCGTACACCTAAACTAGTGTATATATATATAAATAGTTTCATGAATGACTATTAAATTTGTGCGCTTAAATACCTTTTTTTTTTTTTTTTTTTTTGTTAAAAGAGTTTAAGACATCAAGCAAAATATATATGTTACTAATCATTTTAATTACACTAATAGATAAATAGTTGGTCACAAATGATACTATTTGTTTGATAAAATGACTCTTAATTGGAAAATATATTACCCGTTGATTGAGTAATGACTATATCACTATTAAAACATTGTCAAATATGAATGTTGTGTCGTCAAATATAGATGGATTGTTCACTAATCGTTAATGAAGTAGTATATCTTCAATGAGTGCTTTCCATAAATCTTGGTTGGACAGTATTTTTTTTATTAGAGAATTTCATATGTTGTACAACAAGAATTATCTAAATTTAAAAGAATATAGTAAAGAAGGAGAATAATACATAAAAATTATATTTCATAAATTAAAAGTTTTATACAAAAGAAGTAATTTTGAAATAAAGGTGTAACAACCCATTTCGTCGTTACTAAATTATTCGTAGTAAATTCATTCCTCAAATTAATATTTGGGTCCAAATTAGGTAATATTTTATTTATTATGTCACCTTAAATTTTTCGGCGAAGATTTTAGCCTTCGGATGTGTCTAGATAGACTCAAGCCCGATGAATTTAATTATTCATGAATTCTAATATCAATAAACGAGTTTGAAATTTCTTTAGCTATTAATTAAGACTATAATATCCCTAACACAAAGTTAAGTTTAAACTTTATTTTCGATATAGGTTTTTATTAGGATCAACTTCAAACGATCATATCTGATAGAATATAAATATTAGGGGTCCCAATACCTATCAAATTAAAGATCTCTGGGTCCTTTTTCCAACGCAACAAACCGTTCCTCAATCCAAATTTGGAGTAAAAAGTTATGACTGTTTTACTGAGCACTGTCCGGGTTGAAATGGAATTTCGCTGTAGCAAAAATTCTGATGATATTTAAATCAGTTTCAGTCGTATTTTAAGTCTAAAAATCCCAAATTTCATTCCCCAGCCTTAGAGAGGTGATTTCCCAAGGCTTAAGATGGAATTCATTCGTTAAGGTAAGTTTTTCCATTATTTTCTTCGTCTTTTAATCCTTTTAACATCGTAGAATCCTTCAAGACCTTTAATGGTGGAATTCTTTTAGAAAATACTCATGGTTGTTTTTAATATGACCTAGAGCTGATTCTAAACTATATATTAAAGATTCCTAACATGAATTTCATAAACTAAATTATGAATTTTGATGGTTAGGAACCTTGAATTCCGCAAAGATAAGACCTTTAGCATAAAACTCCATTAATAGAGATGGGTTAAGCTTGAAAGAGCTAATTAATAATTAATTAAACTTGGAGAATATATAAACCTTGAATTAAGGATAGAATTAGTGGGTTAGAATCCCCAAGATATTTGTTTGAAGAGTAATTAATTAATTACTCATATAATTGCTTGATCTATAGATGATTGATTATTCCAAGGCATGAAGGAAAGGAAAAAACATCTTTGTTGTTGCTTGTTTCTTCTAAAAGTTTGGCGTCCAGGTAGGCTAGGTTTAATGAGTAGTAGAAAATTATGTTATTTTATATTTTCATAATTTAGAATTGATGGAGAAAGTATGTCTAGGCCTGTGGGCATGGAGTTGAGGTGGATAAAGACATGAGTACTTAACTTTAATCCAAAAAACTATATTATTGATTAATTATTTGATATTTATAATATTATGTGTTATGTGCCCGAAAGGAGATTGTTGTAAATGTAATATATGGACATGATATTTTTTTTGTTGTTCTAGTGATGAACCTAGTTGAGTTGTAATGGTATTAAGTTGTATATATTGTGTAATAATATGAGGAGGAGAATTATGCTAAGATCGAATATTGATGAGTATAGTAATATCCAAGGGATAGATGACTTGAATTAGTGTGATGATTGTATTATGTGGAAAGAGGTAGAGGATAATGATACGCGTGAATGTGCTAGTTATAGGTGGTGATGTTAGAATCCAAGTTACGGTATTTACGAAGATAATGATATTTTTAATAATTAATGAATAATTAAGGCTCCAATAGTAACTTGTATGCGTAAGAATTAAATTATAATTTATGCTATGATATTCCTGTTTTGATATTGATAAAAATACTATATCTATTGGATGCCCATGAGAGGCTAAATTGGTGATAATGATGGTTTATTGAAATGTGCCTAAGAGAGGCTTGTTTGATAATGATAACTCCTTGTATTAATGCCATGAATGGCTTGTTGATGTTTGGATTGTTGATGCGTATATAAATGATTATTGAAATTTACTTGATGGAATTGTCTCATGGCTTTAAGTGTATTTGTAAATTTGATACATCGTATTGTATGCTGTGAGGAAGTGCAAATTTTATATTGATATTACTTGTTTATGGTGGATCGGGTACCGCGCCGGTACAGATATGTATATGTTGGATCGGATACCATGCCGGTACGGATATGTATATATTGGATCGGGTACCACACCGGTACGGATATGTATATATTGGATCGGGTACCACGCCGATATGGATATGTATATGTTGGATCGGGTACCACGCCAGTACGGATATATATATATGTTGGATCGGGTACCACGCCGGTACGGTACATGAACATAGACTGTTCCCTGTAGGTCATGACTATTTGGGCAAAAATAAGTCCCATAGCATGTCTGTACATATTTGTGTTGATTTTGTGGATGTTTATAGTATGGTTGATATTCTTGATGGTTATGTGGCTTGTTTGTGCGCACTATTTGACCTGTTATTGCTGTATTGTTGATTTATTGAGTACTTGTTACTTACGAAAAGATTGCTAGTAGCAATGTGGCCGACGCTAATTATTACTAATGAGACTTGAGTTCTCTGATGTGTCTTATTGAGATGTGAGTTGACTTGTATTCCCTATTTGATTGTATCCATGAGATTGATTGTGTGATACGTATTTGAAAAAGTTAAAATTTGTACTTACTTATATGTTGGTTGACTTTCTTCATTTATACGTGTGTTAATCGTAGCTTACCAGAATGGGTAGTTATTATTCTTTAATATTATAAAAGAGCATTTGGTTTTTAGCCCGAGAGTTTAGTGTTGGTTGTTTATGATTATGAATTTGTTCCTGTGAATATGAGTAATATGAAAGATAACGTGAATAAAGAGGAATAGTCATATATTAGCATTGGATTGTGGTTGATTATGTGAATTAATAAGGCTAGAGTATGTTGGTAGTGTATATAATATTGATGGAGTTGGAAGAGTAGTTGGATGATGTAAGTTATATAGGTAAAATATTAATGTTATTATAATCTTAGTTGAATTATATTCCATTCAAGATGTCATAATTTATTTTTCTTAATTCTATTTTATGATTATATGGACTAGCACTGTTGGCCTGTGATGCCTACCAGTACGTATGGTTATACTGACCCTACTCTTCTACACTCTTTCTTGGGGTGTAGACTGGTTACAGGTTAGTTTGTAGTTACTAGATGGATGACGATATTCAACACTAACTTCTACACTTTCATCCTGACAGATGTTAGTATCTTTGTATTATTATTTATTGTCAGTTTATACTGTAGTGCATAGTTCTTGTACATGTCTGGCCAAGTTTTGGGATAGTGAAGGACAATTTTAAGAAGTTTTTTAAAAAGTTTACTTATTAATATTTAATTTACGTTATTATATTTAATCCAATATTTTCTTAAAACAGAAGTCTTCCGCATATTTTTAGTTGGGTAATAAGGGTTCTCCTAATTGCTTAAAATAGCATAGGTTCCCGTACGGTCTAGTAGTTTGGATCGTGAAAGTTGGTATCAGAGTCTTAAGTTCACCGGTCCCACAAGTACAAGAGCTATGTCAAGTAGAGTTTCATAGATTGGTGTGTAGGGCCTCACACCCAATGTCCGGAAGGCTATGAGACATGTAGAAGTCATTTTTCTTTATTTCTCTCCATTGTGTCTTCCTAATCTTGTACTATTAGACTAAATCCAATTGGTATCTAGACAACTGTAATTGGTATATTAACAGAGCTCAATTAGAATGTTGTTGATTCTAATTGGTATCTTAGTAATTTGGAATAAAAAATCTAGGAGATTTCAATTGGTATCTGTTAATAAGATCTAAAAGTTATTGTTAATAGGTAAAGACTTGTGAAAGTTGTGGACTTATTGATTGCTTGTGTTTGATATTTGGCTAACCTTGTGTTGCTAGATTTTTGTCATTATTGTGAATTATTTTTGTTTGAATTTAAGTGATGATAATTGACTAAATTATTTTTTTAGATAATTGTGATGGGATTATTTGATTTCTTGTTATTGTGAAACTAGCAATTCCATGATGCTTATTTTTTTGTACTGTTATACTGATGATATTGATGGTATGAGAATTGAGAGGATGATATGAGAACATGATGTCAAGAAAAGATAGTGAAAAAGTGACATGAATAAAAGATTGAGGTGATATGTGTTTTCTGTAACGAGAGGTTCTTGTTAGTGATGTTATGGATGGATCCTTGTGTAGTTTGATTATTTTATATTATGTGGGGATTCTTGTGCGGTCCATTCATTGAGACGGTATTTAGATTTTTTGTGCAGTTCTATTATTGAAATTATAATGGGCTCCTTGAGAGGACTAGCTAAGTGAGCTTATCTTTGAGTTTCTTATGTGAACGAATTTTTAATGCTTGACAAAATAATGAGTTTTAAATAAAAGTGACAAAAATTAGTAGAGGTTATTGATACCTACAGAATTTGATCGATTCGATAACTTGTCTAGAATGTGATATTGGTGATGAGACTGTTAATGACCTGTAATTGATTTATTCTGTTTGGTCTTGCTTATGTGCTAGTGGTGTGGGGACCACTCTTGAGGTGATTAAGAGTTAAGTGAAGCCCGTAATAAAAATATTGCTAGATAAAAATAAAAATGACTTTGTATATCTTAAATTGGTATTAGTGATATTGGGGTGTTTTGGCTTGACAATGAAGTGTTTGACGTGTGAAAAATGTTGAGTTAGTGATTGCTTGGGTATAAGTTTTAGCTGTGGATTTGTGCATTAGGAAAAATCTTGAGAAGATAAATTATTATTGACTTGACCTTGTGGCTAAATTATACATTTGCATGTCCCACAGAGTTAAATGATATATGACACTTTTAGAAGATAGTAATTTCCATGATAGTTGCAATGCAAAATCAAACGACTTAGTTACATTCATAAATTAATTAAGAATGATCTAAATAGGAGAATAAGTGAACTATTATTGGCATGATTGATCTTTCTTTGGGTGATACTTGGTGGATATTGCTTGCTGGGTGATTAAGGTAAGATGATTAGATGGATATTAACAATGTTGTGGAGGAGAATGTATTGTAGGCTATAATTTTGTGGGATCTTTATGGCTAATAGTATAAGTTTGTGTAATAAGTGAGATGTTATGTTGTCATCTTCATATAGTAGTAAATACTAAGCTTGAATCATGGGTAATTGAATCATGGGTAATCTCGAGGTAAAAGGGATAGTGGTTGTGAAATGTTGAAGTTAGCTTTATAAAACAAATTTAGTAATCTTAATTGTGTGCATGCGAGTATCTAAGTTATGTGACTTATAAATGGTGTAGTGACTTGCATATGATTAAGATGTAGATTCTCCATATGATAGTCTTGGCTAGAAATCGAGTCAGGTGTCTGAGAGAGAGTTTGTGTGTTAGGTGGATTAGGTGTGACTTGTTTAGTGTTGAAATTCGAATGGTAAATTCATGTAGCATCTCGTAGCACTTTTCATAATTGAATTCGGGACTCTGGAGCTTCGGTAGTGAAAAAGAGGTGTTTTGGATGTTTGTCTTCATCGAGGTGAATCTTTTGACCATCTTTATCTTGCTTTCGTTAAACTCAAGTTTTAGACTTGGGCCATTGAAAGGAGAATAAGGGATTTGTGTGTTAATATTTCGCTCCGCATCTTCGTATTTTGAAAAGCTTTATTAGAATGATTGAGTATAGAATGTGGGTTGATCGATAAGGATATCAAGAGAGTGACAAGGTGCACTATAAACAACTCTGTTAGTAATGTCTCTCTAATTCCAACCTCGTGCTTTTTTTCACTGAATGCCCATTCTGGGACGAACGGATGGTAAATTGATATTTAATTGTAACGACCCATTTCGTCGTTACTAAATTATTCGTAGTAAATTTATTCCTCAAATTAATATTTGGGTCCAAATTAGGCAATATTTTATTTATTATGTCACCTTAAATTTTTTGACGGAGATTCTAACCTTCGTATATGTCTAGATAGACTCAAGCCCGATAAATTTAATTATTCATGAGTTCTAATATCAATAAATTAGTTTGAAATTTCTTTAGCAACTAATTAAGGCCGTAATATCCCTAACACAAAGTTAAGTTTAAAACTTTATTTTCGATATGGATTTTTATTAGGGCCAACTTCAAACGACCATATCTGATAGAATATAAATAGTTAGGGGCCCCAATACCTATCAAATTAAATATATCTGAGTCCTCTTTCCAACGCAATAAACTGTTACTCAATCCAAATTTGGAGTAAAAAGTTATGACTGTTTTACTGAGCACTGTCCGGGTTGAAATGGGATTTCACTGTAGCGAAAATTCTGATGATATTTAAATCAGTTCAGCTGTATTTTAGGTCTAAAAATCTCAAATTTCATTCCCCAACCCTAGAGAGGTGATTTCCCAAGGCTTAAGGTGAAATTTCTTCGTTGAGGTAAATTTTTTCATTATTTTCTTCATCTTTTAATCCTTTTAACATCGTAGAATCCTTCAAGACCTTTAATGATGGAATTCTTTTGGAAAATACTCATGGGTGTTTTTAATATGATCTAGAGCTTATTCTAAACTATATATTAAAGATTCCTAACATGAATTTCATAAACTAAATTATGAATTTTGATGGTTAGGAACATTGAATTCCGTAAAGATGAGACCTTTAGCATAAAACCTCCATTAATAGAGATGGGTTAAGCTTGAAAGAGCTAATTAATGATTAATTGAACTTGGGGAATGATATAAACCTTGAATTAAGGATAGAATTAGTGGGTTAGAATCCCCAAGATATTTGTTTGAAGAGTAATTAATTAATTACTCATATAATTGCTTGATTTGTAGATGATTGATTATTCCAAGGCATGAAGGAAAGGAAAAAACATCTTTGTTGCTGCTTGTTTCTTCCAAAAGTTTAGCGTCCAGGTAGGCTAGGTTTAATGAGTAGAAAATTATGTTATTTTATATTTTCATAATTTAGAATTGATGGGGAAAACATGTCTAGGCCTGCGGGCTTGGAGTTGAGGTGGATAAAGACACGGGTACTTAACTTTAATCCCAAAAACTATATTATTGATTGATTATGTGATATTTATGATATTATGTGTTAAGTGCCCGAAAGGAGATTGTTGTAAATGTAATATATGGACATGATGTTTTTTTGCTGTTCTAGTGACGAACCTAGTTGAGTTGTAATAGTATTAAGTTGTATATATTGTGTAATAATATGATGAGGAGAATTATGCTAAGATCGAATATTGATGAGCATAGTAATATTTAAGGGATAGATGACTTGAATTAGTGTGATGATTGTATTATGTGGAAAGAGGTAGAGGATAATAATATGTGTAAATGTGCTAGTTATAGGTGGTGATGTTAGAATCCAAGTTGTGGTATTAAGAAGATAATGATATTTTTAATAATTAATGAATAATTAAGGCTCCAATAGTGACTTGTATGCATAAGAATTAAATTATAATTTATGTTATGATATTCTTGTTTTGATATTGATAAAAATACTGTATCTATTGAATGTTCATGAGAGACTAAATTGGTGATAATGATGGTTTATTGAAATGTGTCTATGAGAGACTTGTTTGATAATGATAACTCCTTGTATTAATGCCATGAATGGCTTGTTGATGTTTGAATTGTTGATGCGTGTACTTGATGGAATTGTCTCATGACTTTAAGTATACTTGTAAAC
Source organism: Capsicum annuum (assembly GCF_002878395.1). NCBI lineage: Eukaryota > Viridiplantae > Streptophyta > Magnoliopsida > Solanales > Solanaceae > Capsicum > Capsicum annuum. Next base: position 129,490,904 of record NC_061112.1, on the reverse strand, counting down.
TTGATACATCATATTGTATGCTGTGAGGAAATGCAAATTTTATATTGATATTACTTGTTTATGGTGGATCGGGTACCACGCCGGTACGAATATGTATATGCTGGATCGGGTACCACACCGGTACGAATATGTATATGTTGGATCGGATACCACGTCGGTACGGATATGTATATGTTGGATCGGATACCACGCCGGTACGGATATGTATATGTTAGATCGGGTACCACGTCGGTACGAATATGTATATGTTGGATCGGGTACCACGCCGGTATAGATATGTATATGTTGGATCGAATACCACGCCGGTACGGATCTATATATGTTGGATCTGTTCCCTACAGGTCATGACTATTTGGGCAAAAATAAGTCTCATAGCATGTCTGTACATATTTGTGTTGATTTTGTGGATGTTTACAGTATGGTTGATATTCTTGATGGTTATGTGGCTTGTTTATGTGAGCACTGTTTGACCTGTTATTGCTGTATTGTTGATTTATTTAGTATTTGTTACTTACGAAAAGATTGCTAGTAGCAATGTGGCCGACGCTAAAGATTACTAATGAGACTTGAGTTCTTTGGTGTGTCTTGTTGAGATGTAAGTTGACTTGTATTTCCTATTTGATTGTATCCATGAAATTGATTGTGTGATATGTATTTGAAAAAGTGAAACTTTGTACTTACTTATATGTTGATTAACTTGCTTCATTTATACGTGTTTTAATCGTAACTTACCAGAATGACTAGTTATCATTCTTTAATATTATAAAAAAGCATTTGGTTATTAGCTCGAAAGTTTAGTACGGGTTGTTTATGATTAAGGTTTGTTCCTGTGAATATGAGTAATAAAAAAGATAAGTGAATAAAGAGGAATAGTAATGTATTAGCGTTGGATTGTGGTTGATTGTGTGAATTAATGAGGTTAGAGTATGTTGGTAGTGAATATAACATTGATGGAGTTGGAAGAGTAGTTGGATGATGTAAGTTATATAGGTAAAGTATTAATATCATTACAATCTTAGTTGAATTATATTCCATTCAAGATGTCATGATTTATTTTCCTTAATTCTATTTTATGATTATATGAACTAACATGGTTGGCATATGATGTCTACCGGTACGTGTGGTTGTACTGACCCTACGTAACTAGATACAGGTTAATTTACAATTACTAAATAGATGACGATATTCAGCACTAATTTTTGCACTTTCATCCTGACAGATGTTAGTGTATTTGTATTATTATTTTATTGTCAGTTTATGCTGTAGTGAATAGTTCTTGTACATGTCTGACTAAATCTTGAGATAGTGAAGACAATTGTAAGAAGTTTTTTTGAAAAAGTTACTTATTAATATTTAATTTACGTTATTATATTTAATCCAGTATTTTCTTAAAAACAGAAGTTTTTCGCATATTTTTAATTGGGTAATATGGATTCTTCTACTGCTTAGAATAGTGTAAGCCAAAAATAAATAAGTAGGGATTGAGATGCTTTTAGCTTTTGACTTTTAAAAAGTCAATTTTGACTTTTAAGTCATTTTTAAAAATGCAAGAATTTCCAAAGGAATAAATTGGCTTTAATTAAGAAAATCAAATGTTGACCTCATCTTTTGAAAATTCTAGAATTAATCAATCAATGTGTCGATTATTCTCTCCCTTTTTCCCATTCCAACTTTTTCATAGTTTTCCGGGGTTACTGGGTCGGAATTATAAAATATACATGCCTGACTCTAAAAAAAATAAAAGAAAAAAAAAAACTCGATGCACAAAGCTTCTGTTCCAGTCTAAAACAAACTTCTAGTTTTTATTATGTGGACTTTCCATACATTGAGTGAGGCATTGTAACAACTTCACTTCCAATGCTTTGAAATGAGCAATCTGCATTTGCAATTCCATTTTTTCCCTTTTCAAGTTTTGATTCTCTTCCATGAGCAGTTGCCTTGATGTATTGATCTCTTCTTTTGTACTACCTAATATTATGTTCTTTGCAGATGGATTTAAGTAGGTAGGAAATGCACTTGGCTCATATTTCTTCCTTGTTATTTCTGATAGTAAATGCCTGCACCCTTTCTGGAACTTTTCATGCTGAAATTCCCACCTTTTTGATGCTATTTTCTTGAATCCCTATTCAGTATTTCATCATTAATTCAAGGAAATAAAGAGTAGAAAAAGAAAATTGCAAATAAAGAAACTGAATGTGGATCAATTTTCATATACATACGTAGTCAATAATATTGGTACTCGGTCAAGCTTGAAGAAGTCAATTTCTTCACTGTAAATAGTGTACTCTCCCATTTGTCCATGAAAAATATTTTTTTCCGAAGTTAGAGTTGGGGTTGAAGTTGAAAATGAAGTTGGAGTTGTATTTGATCATGAATAAAAATTAAAGTAGTTTTTAAAATTTTGTGAGAGAAGTATGAGTGAAAGCAAATAATTTTCCAAATAACTTTCCAGAGTTGAAATTGGAAAATTCAGTGCATGTTTTCATTTTTTTCACTAAAGTAAAATATTTTTTCGAGAAAAAGAAAATTTTCTTTTATGGCGAACGGCTACTTAATTATACTATATTAAATATTCTCTTCCTTCACTTTTTACTTATCTCATTTGAACGTAATATATTCAATAATTATTGACATGATTATTTTATCCTACTATCTCTATTTATTAATGTTTATCATTAGGTGTTGAAAAATAGTTTTAAAATTAAATACTTAATATTAATGATAAAATTTGAAGACGAAATTATCTTTTCTTAATGTTCTAAAAATTAAATTTTATTTTTAGATTAGTGTAAAAATAAAAATAACTAAAGAAATGGTCATTCCTCCAACAAGTGCAATTAATAGACTTTGGACTAGGATATATTTTTATTTTTTTGTTCCGTTTTGGATTTCAACCAATTTGACTAGAGTTACGTATCAAAATGACCCTAAATAAATTAGCTGAATTTTGACGGAAAATGTAAATTGCATATCAAGTCCATTTGTCCATCGAAAAATAAAATTTTGAAAAGAGCTTTTGACGATGACCGCCAAACATTAGTTAATTTTTCTACCGCCAATTAATTAGTGGAAGAAAATGGAATTATCATCTCGTCACAAAGAATCATAGATAACTGTTCTACCTTTGAACTGTGATGATGACTATTAATTAAACAGGACATCAAATTATGAACTTGATCAGATAAGGGTGAAGTCATTATTTTCATCTTAAACTATATTTAAAAAATCAAAGACACGTCTAAATTATTAGAGTGACCTATATCACATCTATTATATTATATGAAAGTGAATTTTTTTGTATCCTACAAAGTATTATACCACTTGCATGTTCACACACGCCTGCCCACATCAACAATTTTTAAGTCGCTTCAATAGTTTAGTTATTTTTCGACTTTTCGAATATATTTTAAAGTGAAAATAATGACTTTTTCCATCAGATAATATTATGATACATACTTTATACATTCATCCTAATAGTAAGTCAACCTACACGCAATAGTACGGCCAGTAGCTACTTGTGTCATGATCTCAATTAATAAGCGTCTCAATTTCAATGGCAATAATAATATATGAAGAAATTTAAGTGTTGTGAAAATATTTTATATCATCAAACAATCGAGCAACAAACAATTAAGATCTCTTATCAGCTACAAATGAATAAGAAGAAAATAGTGTAGAAAGAATTTTTTTTCTTTTTTCTTCTTCAAGGAAAAGTGTAGGTCACCTACAAAATCAAATCATCGAAAATTCACAAATGTTCCATTTAATTAACATTACTGCACTAGTTGAAGTGGTAATGATGAATTAATTATCACCAAAAACATTTTTATATATGCACATATGCGTACACACACATTTGTATAGAGGGACTTACATAGGTATTAAGCTGACGAATGAAACTGGAGAAATTGTTATGCTTGAAATACTTAGGTAACATAACCTCAGAAAACTCAGCTGGACACCACACAACAAATCCACTTCCTTCACCATTCCATGAAACAACCTTATTAATACTACTCTCTTCTTCTTGCTCCTCCAAAAGATCATAAGTTTTCGACAAGAACGGCGCCGGACACTTCATCCTCGATGACCGTCCCATTTTCCGGCTGAGATTCCGATCACTCACCGGCGCCGGAATAGCATCTGTGGCCATATGGGATTTTGGGTTTTTGTCGACTAACCAAAAGGTATTATACTGCCTGTTGCTCTATTTATAATAGCGTGTAATTTGTATTGTTTCTCTTTTTTGTGGGCTTTGTTAAAGTGTGCAATGCAGTTTTTTTTAGTTCTATAGATAACAAAAATAGGCTGGATATTTTTTGATTTTTTATTTTTAGGATATTTGATTTGACTATAGATAGAAGATGTGTAGAAGTTTCCTGATTTCTTGAATAAAACAAGCAAAACATACATGGATTTTGGACACGTATATTTTGCCTACAGTACGTAATTAGAATTTGTTTTTTAAATACCGTCAAAGACCAATACTCATTCCTCAAACATGTCATACATACAATATCACATCGTTGTCGTGTGATATATAAAGTTTGAACCATTTTAGTTTTATAATAACTTTATGAATATAAAAGTAGAAGTCTGCATACTATCTACTTTATAAGATAAGATAACATTACGTATATTATTCGAGTTTGTATAATTCCATAAATCAATTTTGAGAAGAATAAAATGAAAACAGATTTCACCTCTACTTTAATAGAATATAGAGGTTATTAATATATCATGTCTATTTTTCAAGCAACTGGCATTTTTTTGTGAGTGATTTTTTATTATTTTTTAAGTGGTCTGGTAATATTAAAAATATATATATATTAGAGTATCTAAATTGTGAAAAATTGTGTGCACTGACAAATGATAGGAATAAATCTAAGGAGAAGAGCCGCGAATGCTGACTTGGCTTCAGAAATCAGAAGAGTCTGGAAAAGTAATCTCACTTTTTTTCATAAAAATATTTCTTCAATTTTAATTTTTGTTAATGTAAATCCAAACAATTATTAGTGGTGGTATTGAACTTCTTTTTCTCACTAGTGACCACTAGGGTGTTCACGGTTAAGTTTTTAATCAAATTGAATCGCGATTTAAATCAAATCGATATTTGATATGATTTGATTTTGAATTTAAAAAAGTTAATATTAATTTGGTTTGATTTGATTTGATTTTACTTTAAAATAACTGACAAAATAATCAAATCAAACCGATATATATATATATATATATATATATATATACAATTATTTATATATTATTCATAAATATAATCTAAATATTTGTTACATTTTATATTTTAATCATGATTTAACTTTGATCGTAACACATTCAGTCATATTTCTTCATCCAGTTGACAGTACCTCATGAGATTCTAAATAAATTTCGCATTTTGAATGGTAAATGATACTAATTGTGAAAATAATATCTTGTTGCATATTGAAATTTACAGCTGAGATTCATTAGATTATAGACAATCACTATTTTTAACTTTCTTTTTGAACCTTGTTGAGCAAGAAGTTTACGTGTTCACCTTTTGGGGGATTTATCATATTATTCTGTTAAATATTGTTTTTAAATATTTTCTTAGAAGTGTTCATATGGTGTTGTCATGGCTTTGCCAAAGTATAATCAGTTGACATCGTAATTTCAAGGTTGACATACAATACTCGGTTGACATCTCATATGTTAGATTAGATTTGTTTTTTAAATTTTCAATATTTATCATTAGCTAAAGTTATAAATCGAAAAAATCTAAATAAACCGACAACAACCAAATCGATGGTTATTTTTTTATTTGGTTTGGTTTGGTTTTAGAAATTTTAAAACCGACTAAGTTGGTTTGGTTATGGTTTTGACCAATAACCGACCCAAACCGACCCATGAGCACCCCTAGTCACCACTATGTTTTCCCACAACAAAAAGTTCTACTCCCTCCGTCCTATTTTATATGTCGCAATTTTTTTTATGCGTTCCAAAAAAAATATCACATTTTCTTATTTGATAACTTTTTAATGACATCATTCTCATTTTATTTTCATTGGGTCCCACTTATTAAGAAAAGTGAACAAAAAAGTAAATATTAAAATAATTATAAAAGGGACAATTTTATAAATTTTACAAAGTCATCACTTATTTTTTAAACTCCATGCACGATCAAATGACGATACATAAAATGAGACGAAGGTAGTAGCATTTTTGTAAAAGTAAAAGTGATTTCACATAATTTGAATTCGAATTTTTTAATTAAAAATAAAAGAAATATTTAATTTTTTTAATAACTTTTTTTATATATAATAAAATTTTAGTAATTTAATTAATTGATTATTTTAATTTTTATTTTATTGATAAAGATTTGATTTTCACCTCATAATTCCCTCTTTCATTTCTTTAATGAGGTTTTTTGGGAATTCGATTTTTTTTTCCAAAATGCCTTGTAATTGAAATACAAGATTCCCTTCACTTTGCTATCAACAAAATATACGACGTGCACCTTTTTTTATATTGATAGTGTTTCATTTTATTTTTATTAAAAATAGTTTGTTAGCTGACTTGATTTGACTCTATGAGTACTTGGACTTTAATGTTGATTGGAGCCCATGTCTGCATGTGCAATTGGTTGCAGTTTTTGTTCTTCTTTTTTAAGTTATCGTTGAAGGTCTTCATCTTATATTCTTTAAAGTTCTTTACTTTCCCATGATGCCGTGACGTACATAAATTTCTTCAAGTTGTGTCTGTAAAAAGACAAATTTTCCTATTTAGAAATCATCATACACATGTGTCTCTTCTGTTTTTTCTTTGCCATAATTTGACCTGTTCCTCCGTTGTGTCATCAAAAAATATTTGACATAATGACCTTTAATTTCTTTTTTTCTTTAATAGAAATAGGGATAAAATCAAATTAAATACCCATGCCACACATCTTTTTTGTTAAAAAAACTTTAAAACCTCCCACAACAGCGTAGTGAATGTAAGGACATTGTTTCGTACTTTAAGTGTGCTTTTGTACCAAAAAAGAATTATTTTATAGTAGCTAAACAAAAAATATTTACTTTTGAGATTGTAGGTGAAGCTTGATTAGTGGTTTGAAAATGACTACTTGCCAATTTCTGCCGAAATAAATGAGAAAACTTTACAACTCAAGGGAGTCCATCAAAAACAAGGGTCCGAGCTAGCAATATAAGCAGGGTTCAGTCAAACCTCCTTGGGCCAAAAAAATATTATTATTTATATATAGTTAAAAAATATTTTTTATGTATACATTGTTAGGGGTGTGCATCAATCGGTTCAATTCGATTTTATGTATTATTGGTTCGGTTTATCGATTTTCGATTTTTAAATATGCAAAACCAATAACCAATCAATAAGATATTTTCTTATCGGTTTTCGGTTTTCGGTTTTTGGTGCTTAACGGTTTGATTTTTGGTTTAACCAATAAAAAAATACTCAAAAAATAAAAATAGTAACAACTAAAATAAAAAAATGAAATCTTAGTTGCCGTCAAAATCATACGCAATGCGTTTTAGTTTACAAGAATCTTCAAACTTGAACTGAATGTTAATTCGAAAAAAAAAAACTGAATCCTAATTGTTGGAAGCTACTAAATGCTTCAAGCTTTCCAATACGACAATACTCGAGCTTTGTATTGTGCCTTTGTTGCCCTGAATAGGTTAATACTTTGTGAATCTCTGAATTGTGAATAAGTAGTGTGTGTGT
>NC_061112.1:129477288-129483085 GCF_002878395.1 Capsicum annuum | reverse complement strand
TAATCCAATAACCCAATATCAATAACCCAATAACATTTTTATCGGTTCGATTTTTACACACCCCTATATATAGTAGATATTGAATCCCTTAGATTAGTTCGTATATGCACTTTTGAATGAGTGTATCTTTGGGTCATCTCGCAAATGTACACAATGTATATGTTGTATATTTTATAAGAAATATTCAGTTATACATATAATATACGTATTCATACACAATATATATAGCCGAAGTGTACATATAGTGTATACTTCATACCTATTGGGGACAAATTTCATAAATCCCAACTATGGAGCACCTAATTTCGCCCTATTCCTACTCTTTTCAAAAATACATAAAATCCCAGATTTTATGCTGTGGAACATTACTTAGGATCGCGATATATTACTTAGCCGGTCCAATGATGGTCGTGATACATTACTTAGGATCGCTATACATTAATTAGCCTGTCCAGTAATAGTCGCAATACATTACTTAGCCAGTCCCTTGATATATTGCGACCCTGAGTGAAATTTGAAATTTTCATAATTATTTTAAGGAATTGAAATTTTAGGTAATAATGACAAGTTAAGATGTGGATTTATGTAATTTTCCCTATTAGACTAGATGACCGAATGATACATACATTTCCCAAATAAACGAAAGGAAAAGGACAGTCTATAACACTTTTTAAAACAAATAGCCCAAGTTTGATATCTTTCCAAAAAGTAGTCAGTCGAATATACTATTTTCACTTTATAGCCATTTCCTAATTTGGGTCATTTTGGCCCACGTAGTTTAGATACAGTCCATATACAATACTGATATAGTACATATACAATATTGATACAGTTTTCAACGTGGGCCATTTGGCCCTTTTAAGAATATTTCAGTTTTTTTTTTTTGCTATAAATTTTTTAACTGAAAAAATATTCTATTTTTTTATTGTTTAGAAATAATAATTAAATATAATTATATAAAAATGATATAATTGTGATATTGAATATGTATCTATATAAGATATATGCATCAAATATGTATATGTATAAATTATATATATATATATATATATAGAAAGTGTATAAAAAATATATAATTATTGTATAAAATGTGTAAAAAAAAAGTACAATTAATATAAATTGTATATCAAAACTGCATAATTTTTGTATGAAATATTTATATGTATAGAAACTGTATAGAGGGTGTGTAGAAACGGTATGGAACAAGCCAACAAATTGAAATGGCTAGAAAGTGAAATTTAAATTCCATGACCATTTTGGTGGAAATAGTTTAATTTATAGTGTCGTTTTTGTCCATCCCCCTAAACGAAATCACACTTTGGGCCAATATAAATTGGGCTCAGAATAAACTGGACTACAAACTGCACTTTAGGTTATTCTAAAAAATAGACCCAAATTAGAGTGGCTTTCAAATTTAGCCCCAAATAAAATGGCTTTGTTAAAATATCTTTTACTTGTTAAGTCATATTTTTTGGATGAAAATACTCTCCTCCAAAATATTCGTTGTTCAATCTCTTTCTTCGTCTTTTTATTCCAAATTCAGAATCAACCCATACTATGGCTCTCTAAAGCCCGAGGCTAAGTTGCCCAAACCGTTAAATCTCTTTCTTCCAAATTCGAGAATTGACTTTCAAACATTCGCAAAATCGACTTTTGTCGTAAGGGTTCTTCAGGTATGAAATTCATCATCAAAAGTCATTGTGGTAATTTTATCTTATTGATGCATTGTGGTAATTTTAGCTTGTTATATAATTAGCATATTGATTTGATTTTTGGGGAGGTGAACGTAAGCTGAACTTGGAATATGTTGTTGTTGTAGTAACATATTTACCATTGAGGAATTTCGTCAAACAGGTTGTAGGGATTTTGTTATTGCGGTTATAATTATGTTTGAGTAGTTGTAGGGGTTGGTCTTGGAGGGAAAGACCGTTAATGGGAGTTGACGTTGATCGCAACATATTTTGGGAAGGCCAAACGTATAAGGTCAAGGTGGTACAAGAGATTAGTTTCAAGTATTTAAAACTAGTGGTATAATTAGCATTAGAAGATGATGAGGAATTGTGTCGAACAGGTTATGGGGACTTTGTTATTGTGATTATAATTGTGTTTGAGTAATTGCGAGGGTTTGGTATTGGAGGAAAAGACTGTGTTTTCCATCTCGGATGAATCCAGCCTATGTTTTAGAGATTAAAGAAGCACTAACTTGTTGATTCTAAGAGAGAGCACCTTAGCTATTAGCTTGTATAACATAGAGAAACAGGCAATGGGTTTAAACTCTCTAATGGTAGTAGGATTTGTCACTAGAAGAGAACTACAACCACCAAAATATCTGAATAATAAATGTATTTATGAAAGACGAGTGGAGCCAGGGTCGTATATCACAAGGGCCTTCGTGAAAGAATTACGCTATATATATAAGGGGAAAAATATATTCTAATGTATATATAGTAGATACTGAATCCCTTGATTTTTTTCGTGTGTTCACCTATTTATATTCGAAACTCCCTTAGTGAAAATCCCGACTTCTCCACTGATGACAAACCACGTTCAAGTGTTGGGTAAGTGAAAATGGCAATATTTTTAGCTTTGGAAACTAATTGTGATGAAACTTACCTTAAAACCTAAGATTGTAGAGTTTCTATCAGTTTATAAAGTTAATATCATATACTCTAGATAATGACTATAGATGAACAGTTTTTAAGGCTGCAATCATTGAAAATGACAAATCAAATAGCTGACCTTTTAAACCTCTAAAGTTTTAAACCTCTAAAGTCCAATGTATTCAATTTTCTTGTTCAAGATGTGGTGTGAATGGTGTAGGCATCAATAATTATTTTCCTAGTTTCCAACATGTGTATCTTGTGAGAGCCCTCTAGTTAGTACAGATGAGTTTTGCAATTAGCTGTTAGATTACTCCACACCATATTTTAAAGACACCAGAAAATGTCTGACACTTTGCTAAATTGAATCCAAAAATAGCACACACACAGAGTATTGTTAACTTTGTTTCAACATTTTTATCCATTCAAGATTGTGTTTTATGCTATTTTTGGTCCTAAATTAAAGTCATATGTACAAGCGAAAAATCAGGCCGACTTATGCTCTCCGAAGAGCTAAGGTTTCATCGGTTGAATTTAGATAGCTTTAAGACTCCATACATCCAGCATTGTATTCTTGAGATGTAAGTTGCGCGTGCATGAAACCTTAAGCTAAAAAAATTAAAAAAAATGTAAGTTCTCAACTTTTGATCATTGACTATATCTTCTATTGTAGGCCAATATCTGATGTTTCGAGTGATCTTACTATAGAATCCGGATCAATCAGTTTTTCTCTTCACAAGGTACAAAAATAAAGTGTGCAATCTTTCTTCCTCTCGTGTAATTTAATCTACCGTTTTTCATCATCATTGCAATGCTCAAGTCTATGAAAAAACAGAAGTTGTGCAAAGAAATGACTAGTCTAAAGTACCTTGTAAAAGATTGATGTCTTAGCCGTTATAAGTAGGCTATCGATATCAATACAACTGTGTTGAGGAGAAAAGAAAAGTCAATAGCCAGATGCAAAAACAGAACTACAGAACTTAAGTTATGTGCTTCATGTTGAAATTAAGAAAAATGAAAGAAGAATATCTTGGATACATTTCTAATATGATTGCTAATTTGTCCTTATTTGCAGTTCCCTCTGGTTACGCGAAGTGGAAGAATTAGAAAGCTGCTGCTAGAGACGAAAGATACAAAGGTTTCAAGAATCAATCTTACTGGTCTTCCTGGCGGATCTGATGCATTTGAATTTATTGCAAAGTTCTGCTATGGAGTGAACGTTGAGATTACCATATCAAATGTGGCGTTACTCAGATATGCAGCCAGGTTCATGAAAGATATCTCCGAGAAAAACCTGGAAATTCCTACTGAGGTATTCCTTAAGGATGCGGTATTTTCAAACATATGCAACTCGATATATGTTCTCCATCACTGTAAACATTACTACCGGTATCTGAAGAAGTCAATCTTGTTAGCCAGTTAATAAACGCAATTGCAAACAATGCCTGTAAAGAGCAGCTAACATCTGGTTTGTCAAAGCTAGAGTATAATTTTCCACTCAAACCTGTTCAGTGCATTGATTCTGAGACACCATCAGACTGGCGGGGAAATCACTCGCGGTGCTAAATCTGGATTTCTTTCAGAGAGTTCCGTCGGCAGTAAAAACAAAAGGTCTTAAACAAGACATTATCAATAGAATTTTGATAAATCATGCCCAAAATTCTCTTTAGGGCTTGTTCATCAAGGACCCTCAGTTGATCAAATGAAGTTTCTTGGATTTGGATTTGCAGAAAAGACAAAGATCATTGTCGAAACAATAACTGGCTTACTACCAACACAATCCAGGAAAAGCGCAGTGCCAATGAATTTTCTTTCAAGTTTGTTAAAATCTGCAATAGCAGCATCAACATCGACTTTCTGCTGGTCTGATCTAGAGAGGCGCATTGGTCTGCAGCTAGATCAGTCAATTCTTGAAGATATCCTCATACCTGTAAATCCACATGGAAACAATCACAGTCCTCTCTATGACATAGATTCTATCTTAAGGGTCTTTTTTTTTCTTGAAATTGAAAACTTTTGCCCAAGAGGCAAAAGTTTATTCTTTAATTGCACTGATTAGATTATTAACATATATGCAACTCTTGCCTCATGGGCAAGAATTTAGAAAATTGTTGAAATTGAAAACTTTTGCCCAAGAGGCAAATATTTATTCTTTAATTGCACTGATTAGATTATTAACATATATGCAACTCTTGCCTCATGGGCAAGACTTTAAAAAATTATTAAAATTGAAAACTTTTGCCCAAGAGGCAAATATTTATTCTTTAATTGCACTGATTAGATTATTAACATATATGCAACTCTTGCCTCATGAGCAAGACGTAGTTAAGAAAATTATTAAAATTGAAAACTTTTGCCCAAGAGGCAACAACTTATTCTTTAATTGCACTGATTAACATATATGCAACTCTTGCCTCATGGGCAAGACTTAATTTAGAAAATTGTTGAAATTGAAAACTTTTGCCCAAGAGGCAACAGTTTATTCATTAATTACATTGATCGGATTATTAACATATATGCAACTCTTGCCTTATGGGCAAGAGTTAGTTTAGAAAATTGTTGAAATTGAAAACTTTTGCCCAAGAGGCACTATATGCAACTCTAGCCTCATGGGTAAAACTTAGTTTAGAAAATTATTGAAATTGAAAACTTTTGCCCAAGAGTCAACAGTTTATTCTTTAATTACACTGATTAGATTATTAACATATATGCAACTATTGCCTCATGGGCAAGACTTAGTTCAGAAAATTGTTAAAATTGAAAATTTTTGCCCAAAAGGCAAAAGTTTATTCTTTAATTGGAGTGATTAGATTATTAACATATATGCAACTCTTGCCTCATGGGCAAGACTTTAGAAAATTGTTGAAATTGAAAACTTTTGCCCAAGAGGCAACAATTTATTAGTTAATTGCACTGATTAGATTATTAACATATATGCAACTCTTGTCTCATGGGCAAGACTTGGTTTAGAAAATTGTTAAAATTAAAACCTTTGCCCAAGAGGCAAAAGTTTATTCTTTAATTGCATTGATTAGATTATTAACATATATGCAACTCTTGCCTCATGGGTAAGACTTAGTTTAGAAAATTGTTGTACAAATGCTATACTGTTTAAATTGAAAACTTTTGCCCAAGAGGCAAAAGTTTATTCTTTAATTGCACTGATTAGATTATTAACATATATGCAACTCTTGCCC
>NC_061112.1:129462781-129477188 GCF_002878395.1 Capsicum annuum | reverse complement strand
ATGCAACTCTTGCCTCATGGGCAAGACTTAGTTTAGAAAATTGTTGTGCTGTGATTATAAACATCAAATACAAATTGTTACTAATATTCTTTTGCTCAACACAGGTTTCAATATGCATTTTTTGCTTATGGTGCTTCAATCATTGAGTTACATGTTTAGCCCAAATAATATTGGACGAGCTAAAATAGGAACCTAGTTAATAAATACGTTGGTCCAATATGCGAATTTGTTACCTCTCTAGCACTAGTATTATTGACATTGACACTCCTTATTCTCGAGACCAACTGATAAAGTAATTGTTTTAGAGGATACATATAAATATATATATATATATATATATATATATATAAAGACTTTTTAATTGTGTCCACCAAGCTTCTAGTCACATTAGTTGTTAAGTGTGTTATGTGTCCAAGCTTCTAATCACTTAAGCTTTATACTGTTGAGAAGAAATTTTAACTTTCTAATGTTTGTATTCAAGAAAAAGTATGGAAAGCAAGATATTTCACAAAACACCAGTAATGTCAAATAATATACATGAAAAAAACAAATAAACACATGGTTCTCTCAGAAGCAAAAGAACTCAAAACACCCTTCTCCCTTCCCCAGAGCCTGGGGCAACATATGTTGTGCATACATCAACAATTTTATTCAACACAACTACTGACAAAATATGTCGTTCCCCCTCATGTGTTCTTCTTATCCTAGAACCAGGCTTCTAACAGAAAAGAAGTTGGTTCACATCTTGCAGCATTGTCATATTTAGACGTGCTGTACTTTCGGTGCACGTCAGTAAGCTTCCCAACTGCTGCCTTCTGATAGAAAGAAACCATTATTTTGAGCATTCCCTGTCGTAGAAAATAAAGCACACAATTACACACCTTTGTCTATTCGATAAAGGGATGTACATTTACAAGTATCTTTAAAAACAAAATATACTTACAAAATTTGATTTTTGTCGTAGTTGCTACGCTTCTCACAGGTTGCGTTCCACTCTCTGGGCACATCAAGAGTGCACTGAGCAGTAAAGACAGCTGCAGCAGCAAGCATTGATGGTGGGAATCTAAGCATTTTGTATTCAACCAGACATAGCTCGATCAAGAAGAAAGACACGAGCTCCACCTAATTTAAACAATGATAAAAAGTTGTATGAGTAGTGATTCAGCTTTTTGCGTTACTTCTTCATGTGACAAAGACTTTTAACCGACCTTCTTATCAGAATGAGAGGCTTTAAGGAACCGCCGCATGAACACATAAGTTATAGGTACTGTCAAGTTGAACTATAAGGCATTAACCATCAACTTTTCCTGTGAATAAGAAAACGATTGAAATCATTTAGCGAGGAAGAACAAAATAGAGATACAAGTCCTGATAATGTAAGATTTTGGTCTTTAAATTTTAAACTAACCATTTCAAGCATTTTTTTCTGGCATAAGCCTTGTCAGAGATCAAAATTAGATCCTCCACTACAGGTACAGAAACCTCTTCTTACTTGCAGGCAAGAAGCAAAGCTGTTATTCCAACATACTGAAGTTTTTTCCTAATCACTGACTGAACTATCAGGAATTTATCGATGAGATTCATAGTCAAATACAAGGTCTCCTCCAATAGTTCAAACTTGTAGTGAACCTATAAATTGGATTAGATGTTAAATGATACCTAAAATTATCACATTCTTCTTCATAAAACTCAGAAATGACATGCAACAGTAGACACTATATACCTCAGTCAGTAAGTCAATGAGGATGCCTCTCATTCTCTCATTGATATCAAATGATTGTTCCACATAGTTAGGAGGGACGCAACTAGCGATCTACAATTGAAAATAACATTAAAAGAAAGAGGTAAAAAATACACCTTTATTTCTTACTAGATTTTCAATTAAAATTGAAACAGTAACCATCCTTGATAGAATAGAATAGCATCACAACAGAAACAACCCAAGTATACCCTCCGTGTGTCTATATATTCTATGTTCTGCACCTATTATTTTACTAACAAAAAATTACAGTCCATATTGAAATTAGACTAGCTTTTTTGAGTAATTTGACAATCTATTAAGCTTAATGAGATCCTACCCAAAAGAATCAGATAATCAGTTGAAAAATATGGGACTTCTGCTAACTCTACACATCATAATCCTATTGAGCATGTACAACAACAACAACAAACCAAGTGTATTCCCACACAGTGGGGTAATGAGCATGTACAAGTTGTAAACAAAAAAAAAACTTCTAACAAACAAATAGGGAGAGTAGAGATAACATCTCTACCTCAGCCTTCTTGTAGTAAGCATAGATGTCATCAATGTATTCCACTACAGTGAGTTCGTTCTTTTTATCAGAACTGTCGATATCTTATCAGAACTGTCGATATCCACAACTGATCAATCTTCTGCATCTTTCATCTCAATTTCTCCATCCTGAATCAAATATTTAACACATCAATGGAAATCCACAAGACTTATATTCATAACCAAGATATATAGATCATATAAGCTTACCATCCTATCAATTTCCTCCATCATTGCTTCAGTATGCTGCACAAATATTGGCACGTCAGAATAACCAGTGGCCTTGTAATCTTCAACATCGATAATAATGCAGTCTTCTGTTTCATTTCTAATTGGTGTCACTGGGATTGGTGGCTTTGTTATCAGTGGATATACAATGTCAACAACAACTCAGTTATAAAATAAATCAGGAGGGGATAGACACTGTACCTCAACTGTTGGTTTCTGTTGTTTGTTCGCGATTTGTGCAGCTAACTTCCTGAAATGTCAGTAACCCCACATACAAATTAAACATTACTCTATCTTCAACTCTAACTTTATAAATTCTATGGCCAAGCGCCTACTTAGTATCATGCAACCAACAAATGAGCCAAACCTTGTGATCGGACGATGAATCGGAACAAGAGGGATCTTGTTAACAACATTGGCTTTGTTTCTACAATGAAAAGAAAATAAAGTTAAAACAGGTAGATAAATCAAGATTAAACTAAAAAACGAATGACCCCCTTTCACCCCTCTAACTATACACCTGGCTCTACTAGTGAATAGAAAAGTTACAACTTTACACCAAAGTTACAAAGATAGCAGGTAGATATTAGTCAATCCAAATATAAATTAGGATAGCAAGTGATAATATTGTGTCATTCAAAGGTCGACCACAAGTTGCAAGTGAATAAAACCACTCCCTCGAATCCACAGCACAAGAGCCAAACTCTAAATATTCGGGCAGCACATCTTGTTCTTTAACGTATATATTTTTGGCACTTAAAATACATGAAAAATGAATACAAATAGAATATATGCATTACCATAAGTACAAAAATGACAAAATGAAAGGCTTAAAGATAGTAAATCTACCATTTCGACGTATTCAATCCACACTCGATAAACGCCCAAAAATCAGTATTCAAGCTCGACAGATTATCAAATGCTTCGATGTCACAAATGAAAGGATGCTTCTGATAAAAAATGGATTGCGAAGCATCCAAATCAAAATCTGCCACATATGATACCTAATTTCATCAAATTTCTAAAAAATCCTTTCTCTAACAATGACAACTGTGTGTCATCCAAAAAGCTTGCTATCGTTGTATGATAATTTGAATCCCCTCTCCAACGGGGGTCTGACTTGAACCAATCATTAGGATCAATAAAGTACTCAATACGATTTGTCTTGCTAGACATGATTACCAAAATCTGCAGAGTTTTAAAGATAAAAACATCTGTCAAATTAAAAATTAACAAAAAAAAAAAACAAGAATCAAGGTGCAACATAAAATTTATTGGATAAAAAAATTGACCCAATAGCTACACAAAACACCCAAAATTCAAATCTAAACAACCTACTGACAGCACAATAGTGAGATCAGTGAGTAGAGAAACCACCCAAAACGCATTTTCATCAAGGTGGTGTAGATAGAAAAAAATAGAGTTTATAAATTAATCTATGCATTATAGAATGTGATTCACAGAAAAGAAAAGCGATTTTCAGCTCAAAAAAATTATTAGGTAACAAATACTTCAAATGCATGCAATAAGATTAAGATAAAATGAGAAAAATTACCTAAAGTGCAGAGAGATGAATGACAATCAAAAACGCTAAAGTTAGAATGCAATTACACCAAAGGGAAGAAAGAAATCCGAAGCTCAAGCTTTGAGATGAACTTTTTTTGTAGCTTTATGAAATTTCTTGTCACCTGAGCTTATTGCAATGGGTAAAACATGAAAATAAAAATTGAAAATAATAAAAATCACAATAATAAATTTAAAGGAAAAAAAAGTGAAAAAAGTAGAATAATAAAAGTAAAGGAAAAATTAAAAAGTAAAAATAATAAAAAACAAAATTTGAGAGATAAATAAGTATGGAAAGATTAAAAATATATTTGAGGTGTGGAGGACTAAAATAGTACTTTTAGTATATTAAAAAGTAAGGAAAGTTATTCATATTCTTATTTGGAGTTAAATATCTAAAGTCACTCATATTTTGGATCTATGACATGCAATTTCCTGTTGCGCTTTCACTCTAAAGTGGGCTAAATTTCAATGGGCCGGGTCATACATAGCTTCTTAAACCCTCCTAAAACCCCCCAAATCATTTCTTCTTCTTCGTCTTCCCCAAAATGAATACCTTATGGAAACAAAAACAAAATCAAATACATTTTCATAGAACCATAATCAACCGTTTTTATGGAAATGTATCGAATACACGCAATAAATATGAGAAGCGTGACTGGGTTTACGCTAGAATTGCACCATTAGGTAGCCCAGAATTGTCTATGGTTCCAGTACTGGAAGAATGGGTTAAAGAAGGAAAACAAGTGGGGAAAACTGAGCTTCAGTGGATTGTCAAAAGATTAAACGGCTATGGAAGATACAAACATGCCCTTGAGGTACTTTTTTTTTCCGCCTTTTTTGTTGTTTGAGTGAGTTTTGTAGGAGTATTTGTTTACCCTTAAAGCGGTACAGTTGAATTTGTACATGTGGTTTGATGATATGTGGGTTGAATTGACTAAATGAATGATTAGTTTGTAATGAACTATTCTCTTCGTTTTATATTACTTGGCTCCTGTTGATCTGACATGCCTCTCAAGTAAGCTTTAATTAGAGGTGTATTTTACTAACCTAACCTTATTAATGACACGTTGTGTAACTCAAAATTAGACTAATACCGCTTAAGTTTGTGGGAAAAATAATTAGCAGATGTGTTGTTCCTTATTCCTGTGGCCATTGGTCACTCTGTCAATCTAACCAAAGTTAACAGCTAAAGAGCATACAAATGAAGAAAATAGCTCCTCAAATTGCAAAACACGGCACCGTAGAGCCAATTTGTTGGTGTGAAAAGATATGCGCTACTTACTTATATATATTTTCATTCTTGATCTTATAAAATTTTGCCCTTATCTTTGTGATTTTGTGAACAGGTATCTCATTGGATGACAGACAGAAGATATTTTTCTCCCCAACCTGTTGATGTTGCAACACGAATTAATCTGATTCATAAGGTTAAAGGCCTAGAAAAGGTTGAAAAATACTTCAATAGCATTCCGCAGATACTGAGACGCTCCAATGTGTATACCGCTCTTCTCAATTGCTATACCAACGAGAAGTCTGTAGAGAAAGCTGAGGCCATAATGCAACAACTAAGAGATATGGGGTCTGCCAAGGATACATTGTGCTACAACTGTATGATGAAACTCTATTATAAAACAGGAACATGGGAGAAAATGGATGATCTGATGAATGAAATGAAGCAGAAAGGCATAAATTTTGATCAGTTCACGCTCACGATAAGATTAACTGCATATGCAGCTGCCGGAGATTGTGAGGGGATGGATAAAATAGTATTGATGATGGAGTCTGATAAGCATCTCATTTTGCACTGGACTACTTACAATATTGCAGCAGAGTTGTATTTGAAAGTTGGGCAGGTGGAAAAAGCTTTACAGTTGCTGAGTAAACTGGACAGCATGATTTTGACTCGTGCAAAAAGTTGTGATGCATATAATTCATTGTTAAAACTGTATGCGGAAGCTGGAAAGAAAGAAGAGGTGCACCGAGTGTGGGATTTGTATAAGAAGAACATGAAAATTCTTAATAAAGGTTACATTGCTGTGATGAGGTCATTGATGAGATTTGGTGATACAGAAGGAGTTGAGAAGATCTTTGAGGAATGGGAATCGGAAGATTTGTCCTATGATTTTCGTGTTCCAGACGTATTGATTCGCAGTTACTGTAGAAATGGTCTTCTGTGGAAGGCTAAGGCCCTAATGGACAAAGGAATGTCAAAAGGGGGTGTTCCTTGGGTCACCACATGGTGCCACTTGGCGGATGGGTACATACATGACGATCGAGTCGCCGAGGCTGTAGAAGCATTGAAGAAGGCCATCTCAATATGCCCACCTAAATATAAACCTAGCAGGGAGACCTTAGTTACATGTGTAAAATACTGGGAGAAGCAAGGAAATGTGGATAATGCAGAGGACTTCGTAAGGACTTTAAAGACGGGGCATATGTTCTCAGCAGTTTTTTGTGACAAATTGTTGCATTTCATTAAGGAAGAAAAAACTCTACAAACCTGGGTGACAACAGCTGGCTTGACCGACTCTTGCAAATTTAGGTCTGACCAACCACAGCTGTAACTTGTAAAGTATGAACTGAAGCTATTAAGCAGACTAGATATGGAGCAACTAAAGAGAGACAAACGCTGATATTTATCATTGAAACTCACCTATGGTTAGTCTCAAGTGATATTAGGCAGCATATTCATTAGGCTGTAACTAAGTTACTTCAAGATTGTCCTCAAGAGAGACAAACGCATTGTACTTCTTACCATACATTTTGTCAATATATGAGCTTTGTTAAAAGGCCAAAATTCAACAGAATGTGGATCTTCTTTGTTTTGGTAACAAAACCAAAGTTCCCTTTCCTGAGCGTGTTTGAATTTGGTTATGAAGGTACATTACTTCGTTTACGCCATATGGTGTTATTGTAGTTTAAGAATTGTAACAATCTCCTCCCTTGTAGAGAAGCTGAAATTGTTTGCCCCCTCCTAAAGTTAGAGTTGGGTCAATTACTTGGAACTTATCTCTACTTTAGCTTATTTAATGGACATTTCCTCTTGTTTGATGGTGAAAGTGATAGTGTTAAAATATTTTCATATTTTGAACGATATGTCCCACCCTTTTGCAATGATTCGTTAATCTTTATGCTAGTTTTTATTTGAATCAAATATGGCAAATTCATTACAACAAGTTTGGATATTCTTTGTGGTTGGCAAGACAATGACATGTCAACCAACCATTTTTCTGATTTAAAACTTTTGATGCAACAATTTGTAATCACATGATTAAGTGTGAAGCTTATTAAAATATCTTATATTGGGTGGGACATGAGCTTAAATTATGTTGGATATGACAAATCTTATTTAAGAATATTAAAAATATATTTAATCAGCACCATGATTTTCTCTATATTTGCCTAGCAGGCCACCGCCCTAGTGTCTAATTTACTTTGATTGTAATAATGTTAGGACCCCAATTCTTTACTAAAGTGATTGTTTTTCCTATATTTTCTCTCCATACACCTTTATAGCTATTCCACCAACCATCTCTTTTAGTAAAGTCTAAAGCTATAAATGTGAAATTTTCTATTCTATTGAACTCGTTTATTCTACTTGATCTTCAACTCTAAGAGCAACATATTCTTTTAGAATTCAAGAAAAAACTACTGACTCTAACCATCTAACCACATTGATCTCCCTGACTATTGCTTCATCACACCCAAACCAGTCTTTTTTTTAACAAAAAAAAAAAAAAAAAGCTTTTTGTTAGACCAATTTTTTTTCTATTATCAAGCAAAGTAGGCACTAGAATTGCAACAAATTGGGTACCCAAGAAACTTATACAAAAATTGAGCTAAAAAACCTTTGTCCAAATTATACAAACTTAATTACTACAATATGTCTTGTATCGAGTTTGTAATGTCCATGGAACACTGGTTAAAGTCAGCAATATATTTATATACTACCAGTTTGCCACTCTTAAAATAGGAGTATTTATTATGAAATTTATGGTAAGTATAATCTGAAACACACATATGTTGCAGTATTATAACAGAAGTGTTTTAGCCTGCATCATTATTATAAACCTAGTGGTAATACATTATCATATTTTCCCTAGAGTGAAGACAATTATGGCAAAAGTATTCTATCATTTTAGGGGGACAAACTTCCTAATAGTTTATTCAAAGAGATCAACAGATAAGTGTGAACAAAGCAACATGACAAGCCTTAGCCACGATATGTTGGGGCCAGAGGACCATACAACTACTTATTGTCTGCTTTATATACAGTGCTTTTAACTTATATCCGTGGATAAACATTAAGAATTTTGCCACAATCAGCGTACTTTTAACATATTATAATATATAACATGTCTAATTTTTTAGTTTATTAATCCCAATGATATGGCCCCCTACCTGTAATTGTCTTAGGATGGTGGAAAATGGAGAGAAAGAAGAGGAGACTTGAAATAAGCCATCAGAAGTTCACGGGTTTAAGCCGTTGAAAAAGTCTAGGTGCGTAGAATGAGCCTTTATGGTTCGCCACTTCTCACAACCCCGCACATAGCGAGAGCTTTAGTACACCATGTTGTCCTTTAGTGGAAACTGGAGAGAGTAATAACGCAAAATGTCAAGAATGTACACAGTTCCAAAATTTTGCTTATTATCATCTCACAGATATGATTTTTAACGACTTGATGCTCATCAACATCAGTTTTGTACAAGATGAAATGGGGGAGGACAATTAATGAGACTAGAATAACAACAGGCAAAGAAAAAAACAGCAGAAGAGGAAAAGGGTAATTCTGTTCAGAGACTTGTCCGCCTGCATTTCCCGCCTTCTCAATCTCGGGCTACTATTTGCCACTAGATGATAAGAGTTAGGATATGTGTATAAACTCTCTGAGTTCCCAAATACCCTGGCGTAGACCATCTCTCCGATCATTCCAGCAACTGGATGAAAGACACCAACGGCTGTATTGCTTCCAAGATTGAGTGAATGCGGCGATGAACTGTTGAGATAACTGGAATACGGATCATAGGCAGTAGGGTGTGGACGTCGTTGAGTAGGATTAAAGGAATTTGACAAGTTTAAGGGACTGAAAGCAGGTGGCCTAGGAGGCACTTTTACAGTGAGCTTGTTTTCAGGCTCAGATTCAGGCAGTGTTTCCCCACGCCCGTAGAGAGGGACTAAATCTGTTTGGGAGATTTCAGCCTTGCAAACTGGGCATTGAGGACGTACATCCGAAGACAGAGAGCCACTCTGGAAGTGAAACCACTTGTAAATGCAAGGCCAACAATAGAGATGACCACAAAGTGTAACAACCGGATCACGGGCAAAGTCCAGGCAGATGTTGCAATCAAAGCAGGCAGAAGTCTTCTCCGGGTCTGATGATTCTGGAGTAGGGATCGATTTCCACTCATTTGAATAATACCTATCGAAGGCCATGAATTGTTTCTAAACAGTAGGATCTTTCCAAAATCTGAAAGCAAGATCAATAGTTAGCAACAGTAGTATAGAATTGTAGATCATTAGTAGGCAGGCTACTGCATAAAGAATAAAGGGTGGGAAGGAAGCTAGCTAGTAGCTTCCATACAACAGACATAAATTTAATAAGATTAGCGAAGCTTCCAAACAATCCATAGCAACCAAAGGAGATGGATCAATAGATCACAAAAATGATATGCATTTTAGCTTGTTACTTCCATTTTACCAAAAAATATCCAGTAACAGACATACTAAGCTGATCAAAATCTCATAAAAGTTATAAGCAAAGAATTATCAATGTTACTGACTTCAATAATAATCTCAGAAAAAAATCAAATAGTCTACGGAAGTAGAAATATCGGCGCGAGGGGAACGGTATCTTTTCAACTCGAAATACCTACTACGTAAGAGCTCTATTCTTCCCACTGCATCAAATCAGCGGGACTACTAGGAACTAAATTTCCAAAAGATAGTTAGGCCAACTAATTGCCTCAATTTGACAAAATATCTCAATCCTAAATCTATCCTACTTCTGCACAGTAAAAATCTCAATCCAATTCAAACATACCCCCTTTAAACTCTCCTTTTTTCCACTTTCTCCATTTATCGAGAACCATGAGATCTCAGGTTCAAATCCCAACAGAGACAAAAAGAAAAAACACTAGGCGTTTTCTGTCCATTTGTCCTTAGACTCAGTGGACAGAGATACCTGGTACCTGCTGGTGGTGGGAGTTAACAAGTATCTCGTAGAGTTAGTAGAGATGTGGCAAAGCTCGCCTAGACAACACGGTCACAAAAACTACTGAACATGATCAAGATCAATAACAAAGATTCCTTTAATATTTTATGACATTCCCAAGAATAATTGAGGAAACTCTCTTCTAATTCATAACCATAAGATCAAGAAAATCATTTCTTTGAGACCAACAAAGATCATCATCTATAGTACAATATGATCAAACACAAGAACTGAATAACAGTAGTAAGTACCATACAGATCAACAGAAAAAAACCCATCAAAGATCTAACCTTTGATTAAGGAAAAAAACAACAATAATCACTATAATTAAGGGAAAATAAGTTTACTATTCAAGAAAGAAGAGAACGAGCTCAAATTCTTACCAATCAAAGAAAAAAGGGTTGAGATCAAAAAACAAAAACCAGAATTCAGACTTTCAAGATTCAAATGGAAAACCCCAAGTGATTAAACAGAGGAAAAGGGAAGAAAATAGGCTTCTTTTGAGAGGTAAATAGCAAGTGATTGAGCTGAGAGACTGAGGAAATGGTGGAGCAGTTCTATAAAACAACAAAACTAATGCAACGTGGCTGTTTAGGACTCGTCTATCTCTTATTTGTTTTTGTTTTTTATTGAATTTTCAAAATTTCTACCTAATTATTTTATTTTATTTTATTTTATTTTTTCACAGCTACCATATATGTACTCCACTACTTTACTATATTGGTTATTTGGTACTGGATCACTAGTCGCCCATGTGAACCGATTCTAATCATTTAGAAAGGGATAAGATTGAAGATTTATCAAGCAAGTTGTTTTATCTTAAAACCTATACAATCACTATATTTATGGTGCTTATCGCTAGGAGTTTATCCGAACATCTTTTAATAAATTTTTTTTTACTATTTATATATAAATAAAATTATTTTTATGTATATATAATTGATGTTGAACTTCTTTGACTCGTTCGTGTGCTTACTTATTTTGAATGTGTTTGTAAATATTCTTGATCTTGGATTGAAATTGTTAAATGCCTAATCTCTCTTCCACAAGAAAAATACCCTTTCTTTTATGTGAAGAGAATCATTTTTTTCTAATTCTTTCTCCAACATGCTAAAGAAGGTATCTAGTTTGTGAAATATAATTTTGTTTGTAAGAGATTTAAAGTTTAATTTGAGGATATTCTTTTGATGGAAATTTTAGCAAAAATAATGTATTGAGTGAAATTTTATAAGTGGATTTTGAGGAGGATAGAGTGTGGGTTGATCCTATTTTTAGATTCAACCTATCGAAAAGCTGGACAATGTTCGATTATTGACTAATCCTTTATCCTAATCAACAACTTTTATATACTCGCCTCCTATCTAAGGTGGTGTTCTTAATAAGTTAAAATTGTGTCATGTATTGTTTAATTACCTATCATTAATACTTCTTCGACCTATCTCTATTTCTCTTCATGCCCACTGATATTAAAAAATTAAATTCATGATTTAGAATGTCAAATCATATCTTTTTTTTAAACACTTGAGAATTGAAATCATAATCTCAAATCACATATTTAAACATTGATTTGAAATTATAATTTAATATCATGGTATCATATCACATGTCTAATTCAAACTAAGAAAATAAGTTATTGCTTTCAATAATAAACCTAAGAAGAATAGAGGCTTCCTTGTACTAGTGACGAATTGAAATAGCCTAAACCCAGTTTTATTAGAAACGATGTAGTGGTTAGAATTTCTTCCTCCTTAATTAAAAAATTTAAATTTAAATTAGATAAATAAAAAAGATCTTGTTGGAATCGACGTCTTTAAAAATGGTCCTTTAATGGGTAAATCCAAGTTAGTTAGACTCTAATTTTATATTAAATACAAAATAATTTTTTTTAAAAAAAAAAAAGGACATCGCCTAAAAGCGTTTTTTTTTAAACTGTAGTCCAATTTCCTCTATAGTAAATATAATTTAATTTTTTTCTAACACTAGAGATAGTCGTAATATTATACTTATTATGTTATATCTACTTCAGAAAATAAATTTTTTGCTGTTAACATTCTTTTAATTAATCAAACCATATGAAAACTTTTGAAACAAGGAAATGTAAAATGACATTTCTAGAAGGGAACAAAAAATGACTTGTCAAAAAATAAATAAAAAATCTTATGGTTCTTGTTAATTAGTTTTTTTTTTTTTTTTTGGTTCCTTCTGGTTTATGTTTACATTCCATCTTCCTTGTCCGTAGCTTCTGGAAGGCAGGTGATTGAATTAATTCAATACTTCATACACTGTATTAAATATATAATTAATGCATGTTTAATACTCCACCATTTCTAATTAATTATCATTATTTTTATTTACACACTTTCAGAAAAATATTATGCAGTTAGCCTCTAATATAATTAAATTATCCTTATTTATCATTCCTCTCTATTCAATACTCTCTCCGTTTTAAAATACTTATTTATTTACCGCTTTGAGAAATGTATAGTATATACCCTCTATCACAAATTATATAACTTATTTTTCCTTTTTAATCAGTCAAAAATAATGACATATTTTTAGATTTAGAAACAATTTAGCTGTAAAATTCAGTTTACCCACAATGAATGATTTATAGCGAATAAAAAGAAATAAGGGGAGTAATGTTAATAAAAAGAAATAGAGGAAGTAATGTTCAGAGATCGTTTGGTGTGAGGTATAAAGTATAAATAGTCACGAGATAGAATGTAATTTTATCCCGTGTTTGATTGGAGGTATTCGTTAGTTTAAAAATTATTTATTTCACCATTTATACTATAATGATGGAATAAGTTGTTCAGTATACATGGTGGAATAACTAATTTCGATATAACTAATCTCGGGATTAATTATTTCGGAATAACTTTTTCTCAACTAACCAATCCGTAAGGGTAAAAGAGAAAAAAATCTTTTATTTTTTTCTTAATATGTCAAAAATGACAAGTAAAAATGAAAATTCATTTTAGAAATAAGTATTAATAAATATAACAAAGTCTTTTTTTATTTTTGAACTGTCTGATTAAATTATGCCACGTAAATTAAGACAGAATTGATACAGTAAAACTATCCTTATATTTATCATTTTTTAGGAGATATACTAAATCAAACGTGAATAAGTAAAAATAATCATATGAGTATGTTTTCAACATAATTTAATTCATGTAAAATAAACTTAACCACAAATAAAAATGCGAAGAAACAACAATTTTATTGATAAACGAGGTAGTTACAAATCTGTTGGGTTTTGATCTTTATGAATATCCCATGAATTTATTGGGACTTTCAAAATCGTTGATCTATTTGTGCATATCCCGTAAATTTGTGAGATACTGGAGATGCCTCGTTAAAGAATATTTGCCATCAAACTAGATTTAGAGTAAAGTATCTCCAAGAACTCTAATTAAAATTAAAATTAAACTTTTTTTGTAAAGGTCACAAAATTTCAATGTCTTCCGATCTTCTTACGAATGCCCATCAGTTTATGAGATATTCAAGATGTCTGTTTCAATGAATATGTTACCCTTTAAATAGGTGGAATTTAGGTAAATAGCCTACAAGAACTCTAACAAAATTTAAATTTTTCTCGAAGAATCCCATAAATTTTAGATTTCTACGGAGTAATAAGATTGTTTGTGTTTCTATTCCATCTGACTTGTCCTTCTAGAAGGCATTTCATTGAATTGATTTCCTACACTTTATAAATTAAACTTCCATTTAAATGTGCCATATGAAGGTTGGCGCTGAGTGGAAAAGTTGATCCCACTATGAATCTAGTCTAGACAAGAAAAAAAATAATAATTAAAGTAGTTGAAAATATTGAGATACAACCATTTCTTAAAAATAATTTTCATGAATGAAAATGACACAAATCACAATCAAGAAAGAGTGCTAAGAAGAACACATGTTCCATTTTAATTTGTACACACTGATATAGATCTATTTTACCTAATTTTCAAAAGGTAAATAAAGAATAATTAACCTATGAAGAGAAAAGTAAAAAAAAAGGTAAAGGGAAATGTGATGAGTTCTCCTTTAATAAAATTTCCAATATTACTTTTTCTTCTAGAAGTCCATTTGTCTAATTAAATTCAGG
>NC_061112.1:129424895-129459781 GCF_002878395.1 Capsicum annuum | reverse complement strand
TATCTGTATATTTGTATGTAGTTGTATTTGATTATTTGTTTTTTTAGTTGTATATGTATATCTGTATGTAATTGTATTTACATATATGTTTTCTAATTCTATTTGTATAACTATTTGTAGTTGTATTTGATTATTTGTTTTTTAGTTTTATATGCATATATGTATGTAGTTGTATCTGTATATATGATTTTTAATTGTATTTGTATATCAGTATGTAGTTGTATTTGTATATATATTTTTTAATTGATTCTGTATATCTGTACGTAGTTCTATTTGTATATCTGTTTCATGTATATCTTCTTTTTTTTGTTTATGTATAGCGTTGAGTTTCAAAAAAATCGTATTTCAAAAACTTATAATAAAAATTTAAATTTGGAACATACCTAGTAAAAATAGTTGTTGAATGATTCCTCTTTCTTCTCTCTAATCTTTCCAAAATATTTTTTTTAGATTTAATACATGCCTTAAATCACAGATAATGAGCTTTAATGCTCAGTAATTGAAGAGTAATTAGTTGGAAGTTGGAGTAATTTAAGGGGATTTAATACTTTCAAATTTCCTTTTTTATCTCTTGTTCTGTTAAGTTATTTTTCTACTGATTTGTATAATTCTGTTATATATTCAATAAACTATTACCTACTTTTGCCTATAATTTGTAATTATTGGAACTTTCACTAGGAAGTTAGTTATAGGTCTATACTTTATCTGTTATATATACAAATAACTATTACCTACTTTTGCCTATAATTTGTAATTATTGAAACTTTCACTAGAAAGTTAGTTATAGATCTTATACTTTACCTATTTGTGAATTTTTGCCTTAAATTTAGGGAAATTTATTGTACTTAATTGAGTCAGCAAAGCATAAAATAGAATGGAAAACGTGAATAATGTTTTTGTTCTTCGGTATATGCATTGCTCACTGAAGCAATTTGGCTGTTGACATTTTCTTATAAAATTTGATAGTATAATTTTTTTTTTTTTAATATTATTCGTGTCGCGCTAGCTTTACTAGAGAAAATTATATGATTGGATATCATAGGAAATGATCTTGAATTTTATTTTTCTGGTCAGAACTTCTTTTATTCATAAGATATAAGTTTGTTATAATATGCGTATAAATTAGTTTTGCCCATGAAATAGGAGTTTGAGATATTCAATAAGTTAAGGAGATAAAAGATAGTTTAATTTCTTGCCTATTGGGTATGGCTTTTTAGCTGTATTAGCTGAGTTACTTTATTAGTAATTTTTAGATAAAATAATCATGATTAAAGCCCTTTTTTTTTTTTTACATTAATTTAGCAGCACACATTTTTTATTTAAAAGGTGTAAGAATGTTGCTTTGTGAATTATAAGAATGACTTTTATAAAGCAGCAGAAAAACATATGAATAACTGAATAACACAAGCAATACATCACAACTTGTGAAAGTTTAACACCATATGTAAAACTTGTATTGTCAAATTTTATCCCTATTGTCAACTTTTGTTGTCAATTGGGCAGGTTCTTCGTATTTATTAAAATATACCCAACTTCTGTCTTATGGGAAAAGTAAATTTATCCTAACTTGTATCTGATAGGCAATGAAAATTTTGCCTCACAAATTTTCTAAAGAAAGAATTATTTTTTGAACAAATTAACAAACAAGGCTATATATTCTAGATCATCCCTTATGAAAGTTATTCCTATAATTCACTCGACATAAAGCTTTGTATAGGTTAGGTTTCTGGGCTGAAATAAGTGAACTCAACCACGTGCACTAACATCTACAGTAGGATAAACCATCACCTCTTAGATCCCTTGACTGATTTTACCATAAAGGCCATGGATACAAAATAACTTTCAACCGAACATAACTTACAACTTTAATCGCATTATATACTCCAAATAGCAACTCTTCTCAAAATCTCCTTCAAGAAATCTCCTTCAAGAAGTGTTAAGTTAAAATCTCATTCTAACTAAGAATTCTTATGATTTCAGAGGATTTCACTACAGTAAAATAAAAAATGTAGGCCTTCCCATGTTTGCCCAACTATTTAGTTTTAAGTACACTGGTGTTAAGAATGATTCATGCCCTTCTCCGACCCTAGTTGCCCAACTTGAGAGCAGAAGCCTAATGCGTTTCACTTATTTATCAGGGTGTTATGATTGGTTTACAACCTGCGAATGTCAAAGACGTCCTTGAAGTGATCTCATAGTTCCTACGAAGTGGAGATGATGAGGTCAGTCCATAAATTTTCTTTTTTTTTCTTTTGCGCAGCAAATAAAATTATATTTGTCAATCAAGTTTGTTCCGCTGCCGTAAGCTTATTAATCTAACTCAAATTAACACACGCCAATTTCACTCACCGGGATTAAAAGAGCCATCAATCGCTATATCTCTTTCTTAGAAAAAAAAATTACGGAAATTCTTTCTTTTTTTATCCACGCTTAAACAATTTTTTTCTTTTGGGCCTTAACAAAAAAAAACTATTTTGGGCTTGTTTGATGGATACTCTGATCCATTAAACCCAAATTCTCCATTTTGAACTTTGTTTCTTCAACCGACATGCCCGTTCGAACAACACAAGGAAATTGGAACCATATAAAAAAGAGGAAATTTCCCACAAGTAAATTTGAACGGATACCCTAATCTTCGCTGGGATTTCAATTGTCATCTCCACTGGCTTCAATACCTTTGCAGGTTTAGTTAGCGTTTTTACTAGTCCATTGCCGTAAAAGAAAATTGTAATTGTGCCATTTGAAATTAATTAATTTATGTTATCTGTGTTCTTGCTTTCTTTTTCTTCAATACATTCATATTCCTGGGTGTTGATCATTTGATAAACGATTTTTTTTTTTCAAATTTAATGGTCATTTTATAGGAGTTGAAATTTTGGCTCCGTTGTTTATTTAGTATTAAGAGCAGTGGCGGAGCCAAAATTTTATTAACCTTACATATATATTAAAATGATAATTTTAATCTCGTATATACAGTTAATTTTTTCTGCGGGAGGTGGTTCGGATGAAACCCTAGGCCCTACCCCCTACCTAGCTCCGCCCTTTAATTCCAGAGACTGGTGTGCCTTTGTCTTTCACATTGGGCTGCGATCACAAAATCCGTCTTGGTTCGGTGATTTGGGTTAGTCGGTCTTTTTTTTCAAAAAAATTGTTGATGCAAGGAGCTAAATTGGCAACTGGCCCGTTTTGGAATTTGTATTCGGAATAGCTTGTTGAATAAGGAAAGATAACAAAGGTTCAGTAATGGTTTCAACACAATATACATACTAGGAAAAAAAATCTCAAATCATACGGTAGATACATTTTTTGTGTTGAATGAATTCTTTTATTTGATGATCATTTACATTAAAAGAATGTTTTTCTCCAGTGGATCATTCGGGTTGTATTTATAGGGGTTGTGTTTATTTTGGGTGCATAGAGGACTGTCTGTTCCAGCTATATGATGAGCATCCTTTTTTTACTGTTAAGAAATTTTGAGCTAATTTTGTAGGCAGTTAAAGTGGTGATAACCATTACAAGAAGTCAAGAACTATGGAAGTACATTTTTTGTGCATTTAGTTTTCTATTTTCTTCAATGGTGCTTGCATGATGTATCTATCTGATAATATGATCTGTTTGACTGATGGTGGTTGCTAAGGGTAATGACACTTTGGCAGGTTGATAAGTGGACATTAAAATAGATAGAAAATGAACAACTCTTCTGCAGGACCTTCATCTAAAGCTAGAGCAGGAGCATCACAACCTTCAGAAAGTTCACTTAAAAGGAAACGTGGCATGTTTCAGAAAGACTG
The DNA here is from genome assembly GCF_002878395.1 of Capsicum annuum. Lineage (NCBI taxonomy): Eukaryota > Viridiplantae > Streptophyta > Magnoliopsida > Solanales > Solanaceae > Capsicum > Capsicum annuum. Next base: position 129,455,990 of record NC_061112.1, on the reverse strand, counting down.
TCAGTGACTATTTATATAGATGTGATAATGTTATTAAATCACTTCACCTTGTTTTATATATTAACACTTCCCTTTTTTATTACACAGTGCAACACATGATGTATGGTTTTGGAGATGATAGCAATGTAAGCAGCCTCTCTGTTTCACTATTTATCTTCTCATTGTTTTTCATCTGTGTATGTCCATAATCGTTAATTGTTATGCTTATGGCAATCCAGTTAATTATGTCAGGCTGCTGTCACCAAGTCTTTTGTGTGTACACACACATTGATTGTGGGGAAATTTGCAGTTTATGTGGGTCCAGATTGAATATGGCCATTGCTTATTGCTTTCTTTTAACATTCTAATAACACCATTATCTGGTTATGGGAAATACTTTAAGTCTTCTCTGATAACAGTACTTAGCTTGTGTGTAATGTCTGGAGGGACTGGACTTTTAGGGGGACCAAGAACCTGTTCTGAAGAAAGAACAGAAATTCAGGAGTTGGAGTTTTGTAATGATATTGTCTAGTTGGTTTTTAAAAATGATAATCTTCTTTGAGGAATAGAACACAGTCATAATCCTTAGTGACTCCTCCATCTTTTTTTTTTAAAATTAAGGTAATGCGTTAGTGACTCCATCATAGATGATTTTTCTTGAAGTTTTTTTTCTTGATGTGTTCCCTTTTGTGGCTCTAAGTTTATTGTTTCTAATTTAGTCAACTGATGCTGGACTTCAAAAGGAATCGGGATGGATGATGGTTGATTACCTTACAAATATCAAAATTTTATGTCTAATAGTTGCACTGATTCTGATTTCTATTTGTTACTGGTATTATTTTATCCCTTGATCTTTACTCAACTTCTGGTGCTGCACTTTCAGCCACTTCCTGAAACTGTCGCACTTGTGGAAGACATTGTGGTGGATTATGTCACTGATATGGTGGGTTGAATTTACTACTATGCAGTGCTATTCTTTAGAAGAGGTTTCGGTGGATACATCTTCCTTCATAAAGTTTTGCATTTTGTACAATTTGTTTTCTATTAGTATTTGATTTTAGAAGAAACATGCATTTGGTCCTATCTTTTAAGCTCTTCAACTTGCGTAGGTGCACAAAGCTCAGGATGTTGCAACCAAAAGGGGGAAGCTTTTGACAGAGGATTTTCTGTTCTTAATTAGAAAGGTAGGTCTTTTCCTGAATTCCACATGCATATGTATAATATGTATGCATATCTGCATCTGTAGTAATATGGTGAATATTTAGTTGAAAATATCCATCCCATTTTTGCTCAATGAGAGAGGTCCTGTGAGTTTTCTGCATTATTTTTCAATTAAGAACATGAAGGAAACTATTGGGACCTGCCGATTAGTGGAACAAACCAGTATCCGGATAGCCAAGTGTAGTTGGACTGAAGTTGAGATTTATAGTTTGCTTAATCGCTAGTTTAAGGTTTTATTGTTGCAATTATTTTGGTCTACCTCATGTGTGTTACTACTGCTCTCACACTGAATAATTGGTTTCATTATGGTAGAAGATCATAGTTAAACATGTATCGCTACTATAGAATTGTCTCTCAAAATGGTTCCCTAGGGTAATTTCATGTATCTTTGAACCTGATAAACCTGAAACTCTTTTGGACTAGTTCGATGCTTCCGTGGCAACTAGAAATGCTGTGAATGGTCAGCTTCTTACTATGTTGATCATTAAAACAACAATCTACTTCAATTTTTGGTTGGGGGGAGAATTAGGCTTTGAGATTATGACATTGCCTAGGGCTTATTTCCTTTTATTTAGTTAACAACTCAATAGAATGAGGCAAGTGGCACTAAATTTTAGTGCCAGTTGCCTCATTCTGTTGTGTTGTTGACAGCATTCTTTTTCTGTGGAATGAATATATGTCAACACATCAGTAGCTGTCAAAAGAATATGGATGGTCGTTTTGAAAAATCAGTCCTGCTATTTTTGTATAGGCTTTACGAGCAGGATATGATGTTACTACAATTTTGCTTTATGAGCGTCTGAATTTTGGATGGATACCGTTGTACTGTGCAGGACCTGCCGAAACTTAACCGGTGTACAGAACTGTTGTCCATGAATGAGGAGTTGAAACAAGCTCGGAAGGCTTTCGAGGTTGATGAAGAGAAATTGGCTCGTGAGGGGGATGTGTGAAGTTATGATCTTACTTCAGAATGCCGAAATTGAGCGGCAGAATAGGACCGGTCTACAATTTACCAACACAGGAGTAAATAGCTGCTTCTCATTTTTCTCTAGCACAATGGAAGCTGCGCGTTAGAGCTATGTAACCTTAGTTCATTTTACCTATCTCTGTAAACATCTTTTCCTCTTTGTTCCATGTTCTTAGTCACTTTGCATCTTTAGATCCTCAATGATGAAATCAGTTTCTTTTCGTTGATGCATTGAATTCCACCGGTATGTAATAGTTCTAAAGATGGGTGTGGGAGGTAGTTATAACATTATCAATCTACTTGTTTGTAGATTTGCACAAACTGAAGGATTGAATTTGTTAGGTAACTTGAGCAGTCACCCTATTAGATGGAATTTATTATGCAAAAGATGGAATATCTCGTACAGCTTTTACCTGTTTTGTCCTGGTATCGCTTTTCACCAAATCCTTCATTTGTTTCAAGGTATTTGGTTAAATTGGAAAAGATAGTACTATCTCGTAACCTGCAGAGCACGTTTAAAGTTCTGCAGTAGTCTGGTGTTTAAATTCGGCTCAAATGAAGTACTCCCTTCATCTCAAATTATTCGTTCCAAATTTCTTAATTTGATTTCTCATTTTATATCTTTTTTCATTAACCAAGTAGAGATAATTTTTTTTATTTTCATATTTTACTATTTGCATTAATTTTTTTTTTTCAAATTAAAATATAAACATCATTTAATAGGAGTACAATGTTAAACTAAGCATGTTATTAATTATTTTTTTTAATTAATGTGTCATCTCAATTTGAGACGGAGGAAGTAAATCAAAGTAGTAATGAAAAGAAAACAGTAATAACAAAATATTGCGATCATCTAAACATAATAAACAACACATGGTAACGAATAACAAAAGCAAGAACCACATTAATAAGCTAATACTACGACAACACGATGCTTCAGGCTACCAACAAGCCTAAATATTGGGGTGGGCATAGTATAGTGCGGTATTTGAAACTTTAATAAGGTAATTTCGTTATTCAATTTTTAAAAACACTATATCATTATCATACCATATTAATTTGGTATTTTAATATTCAGTTACGGTATTTTGCAGGATGATAATCGGTAATCATAGTTTGTTCAACTTTGACAATATATACTCGTATAATAGAGTATTATTACTTCGACTTTTCAAAAAAGCACGTCTCAATTGTCATAATTACACGTTACACATGTAGAAATTATCAAAAAGAAGTACAAATAACTTTTTTTGTTAGTCAATTACACAAAAAAAGACATTACAATCAAGATGGAGTTGCCAAAGTTCTAATGTCTTATATTTTTTGTACTAATACTAAGTTGTATATTTGTTAATATATATATACATACTTCGGTATGGTATTCGATATTTCAACCTGCCATTTATAAATATCGTATACTGTATCACATACCAGAAAGTTTTTAAAATATATACCATATAGCATACCAACTATCATAATATCAAAATCACGATATCAAAAATTTTAATTCGATATAGTAATTCAGTATTATACCATACCATATTCACCCTACCTAACTCCGTCAAAAAACAAGACAACGATTAATTACCTACAATTTTATTGTCATATTAATTAATATGATATAGTATGTCAAATTACTTGACGAATAGTTGTAAGGAAAGGTCATACTCATACGTCATACCAAATGAAATGGTAAGGTACAAATTGGTACATACATATGTTTAGCAAAAAAAAAAAGAATTAATTACTCTTTCACCAACTCATCATCCCTCCACTCAGTTTCCCGCCAACACAAATATAAATACTCCCACCCATTTTGAATTCTCAAACTCTCTCTCTCTCTCTCTCTCTCACACACACACACACACACACAGAGCACGCTGATTCTCACAGTTAAATTTTCTAGAGAAAATGTCAGCTGCAAAATCAAGCGCAAGGAAGAGAGTTTCGGAGCCGCAAAAAACAAAATCGGAGAGCAAACGGCGATCCAGCCCCGTCGAAGATGAATTCGATGCTGAGATCTCTGAGTACGATTTCATTTTCGTTTTCGTTTTGTTAAATTTTCTCTAAATTTTGTGCTGGAATTTGATGAGATCAAGCGAAATTGACAGTGATATCAAAGGGATTATGACGGCGCTAAAGCAGATAAGAGAGAAAGCACAACAGGACGGTCTGAAGAAGAAAGAAGAAACCATCTCTAGGTGCATTTCTCTATTCCTGTTTACGTTTGTAGTCAATTTCTCGTGTTTGTAGGTATATTGAGGCTGTATAAATTTGTTTACCTGTAGTTAAATCGTTGTTTATGCTGAAGTATTTGCAGACACAATATCACGTGTTTTTGCTGTGTAATTCCTGTGTTGATTGTGAATCTATTGAAGTTTCATCAGTTTCGTCAGCTAGGAGGAACTAGATGTTTGCTTCTTCCTGCAGAATTGGTGTTTCGTACTCTTTGATTTGCAATTTTTTCATTTCGTTACAATTGGACTAGCATATAGATCTAAATACTCTGGTATAGAGTTTGTAATCAGCAGTGAAAATTGTAAACGTTTTGATTAGGATCTCGTTTTGATCAAATTAATGCATTCTAAGCTTTTTGTTGCCTTTGTGCACAGTGCTTCTAGCAGAAATTTTGGTTTTAGAAAATGCAAGTTAGAGTTGATTTTCTGGAGACTCCAGATATTCATTTTTTTGGGGAGTTTTCTGATTATGCCAATGATATGTGTACGTTGTTTAAATCAGTTTCGTGCATTAATAAGTTCGTAGAATTGTTCAACGCTGCTTAAACATCGAAAAGTGATTCTAGTTACGACTTATTAAGACAAGCAGTTATACTTGCAGTCCTAAGACGTAGCCGTTTGACGGATTTGATGTATTGTGTAACATATTTTAATGAGTAAGAAATGTATATAAGAGTTATACTGATTGTTCTTGAGCGAAATTGATAGTAATTGGGAAATCCCTGCATAAATTGATTACTAAGTGCGAGAAAATGTAAGCCTTTATGAGTTCATCCTCTTTTGTTATCTTGAATATAACTCCAGCAGTTAATATATGGCGTGTGTTGCTTAAATCAAAGAAATGTTTATTAACATTACTGCTTATTGTGTTCTGTGGTTAGCGTGACTTCAGAAATCAAGTCAAAGATCGATGAGCTCAAATTGAAACTTGAGAAAGACAGGTGAGGAACATTTGTTGCATAATACATGCTAAATGTAAATTTAATTGTTGCAAGTGGTAGCTTTATGTTGATCTTCAATATGTTTGATCACTAGGCAAAATTTTGCAAAGGGACTGTCCAAGAGCTCCAAAGAGGTCAGCCTCGAGTAGATAAGTTAGCCGTGATAGGTTGTAGAAAGAATCTTATGAGTTTTCAATGTATATTCTCTCTTTCTATGCAGTGTGAGAACTTGCTAAAGACTGAAACTGCGAAGTTCCAATCAATTTATGAGAAGTTCAACAAGGAAAAAGCTACACATCTGCAGTCTCTCAGAGGTACTTTTTCTAATGCGAATTTTCCAAAAGAATTGGACCTGTTTGTAGTCTGCAGAACATTTGGAACATTGGGTTTCCAGCTGAACCATCTCTTATTCGTTTCATGATATCATTTTTACAAAATTTTGCAATCTTTTACCAGGCTAACTGAATATTGTTGCAGAATTTCAACTAGACTTTAAGACATTTATAATTGTGATATGTTTTGAAGAGTCCTTACTCGAAGAAAGCACTTTAAAACTAACCGTCTTTGTGGTATCTTGGCAGATACTGTATCCAAATATGAGGAAGAAAAGGAAAGACTATTCGTGCGATATGAGCAACTGAGTGAGTTACAGGAACTTTCTGTAGTATGTTTTCGTTGAATGAATAAGGATGCCTGTGACAGATTTTTGACATTAATTCAGGGAAGAAAGAGAAGAGCATGATATCTGAACTTGAGCAAGACTATAAAAAACGAATTGCAGAACTAGAGGAGTCGCTGAAGAAAAAGAAGCAGGTTAATTTCTTCAATGCACCATATCTCTGTCACACACGCATGGTATACTCAAAACAGTCAGTAACACGTTCTTTTTTTAATGCTTGACAGGATGATAAAGCATTCAGTTTTCTGAGAAAAACTCTAGGTTCATTTCTGGATAATGCCTCAGATGAGGACTTCCCACCTGATGATTGAAAGTCGCAAAGACGTATCTGCAAACTGAAATGACAGTTTCTATCTCCTGATGATTGGAAGTCCCACATATGGTCTATGGATACTGCCACTAGCAATTAATTTGAACATCTTTTAGTGGATACTAAAAGTTGTTCTTCCAAATGTCAAGCTTATACGTTTAAATTGCTCCACTGATCAATAGCTTTTGCTTAGTAGTTGCATTGGTAACTATTATTTGCTGCATTTTTAATATAGCCGCTAGTACCATTAAGAAAAATAGGTTCAGCAGTGGTTGGACACTGGACAGTAATCCTACATGTAAGAATATATACTAGTATAAAGACCACCCGATGTCAACTTCAAAACAAATAGAAAAATCGTTGTTCAATATTAGAAGCAAGAGATGGAGATAATATTGCAAAACTAAGGAGTGCAAATCCTCACTCTTATTTTTCTGCATGTATCTCGTGGTTTGTGGTTTATGTAGCTAAAATAGTAAAACAGTATATGGAGGGAAGGTGGACGAAGACTGAAAATTTAATGGACTAAGAGGACACTTGAATAATAAATTGCACACTGGTTAACCAGGTTCGTGAACTTGATGAGGCTAAACTGAACTTCCAAACCTAGTGTCACCAACATTCAGAAATTTAACTCCATTCCAAATTGAATTCTGAATAGAAAAGAATTGATACAGATTTCTGATATGGAAAAGGAGCAGTTAAGATTTTACAAAACCATTGAAGCAAGGACCCTGATGTCAGCTAAATAGCCCTCTTGCCCATAAGTTTCATATAAACAATTGCATCTACATGATGGATTCCCCAAAATCAGATCGAGCTAAGCAAGCTAACGAACTTGGTAGGAAGGATGTCTTCTTCGAGGCTGTTGCACTGACTGAGGAGGTCGTCTGTTGTGGGCCTGGATGTGCAGGAGAAAAGTTCAGAGGCATAGGTTAAGTTCGAGAAAAACAAGAGCAGTTTAGAATACGGTTCAATTTCCAAAATCACAAACAAATATACATATAAATCATGCGTGTGAAGAATTTCTAGCTACCAATGACTCTGAAGAAAGCTTAAAATATATACTATTAGTGCTGTCTGCAACATGTTGAAGGGCCGTAATAGATAGGATATCTTGCATATATCCCACCTAAATAAGGGTGGTGGATGCTATATAGTAAATAGAGATAACCAAACATGTGGTGAAGAATTCCCTAGGCTCCAGGCCTGAAGGAATAAGTTTTTCGAAAGGGAAAAGTAGATAAACAAAAGATTGCCATTTGATAATTGAGATGACTGCACAAGTAATTCAGAAGAAATGGAGTCCATACCCCAATTTTTGTCATGTGACGACAAGAAGAACATCTAACTGATGGCGCCCCATACGGATACATGAGCAGCACTGCACAACCCCCGCACTTAACTTGGCCAACATATTGAGCTGCAGTGGTAACAACCAGAACCACACGAGTAAGCCCATAGAAATGCATCAATGGCTTTCAACCATCGAATTCTTCAGTGTAATTGTACAGATTCATGAGAACAAGAAAGTGAAGAAAATGTCTATTTCCTCTTTTCTCTCTATCCAATTATGAGAGGTCTGGTATGCCAATTCACAGCAGATAGAAGACTTCACATTATCAGAATGAAAGTGCGCCACACAGTTACTTTACATCAGTTGTTATTAAGATACTTAAAACATATTGATAACTGGCATGGCTCCAATTTACGAATTGCTGATCCCCGAATAAAAAGCATGGAGAAAACTAACGGCTCATACAATCAATTAGAAGTTGCTTTATATGTTATCCTTCAACAATTTTGGCACGTGTCACGATTCAATACAACTTGTATAGGGGGCAACCTACCAATGATAAATTGAAACAGCAATTAATCTTCACTAGCATATGTTATTTGTGACGAACAGGGAAAAATGTCGGCCTATAGGAATCCATTTTAGTATAAAAGAGGAAGCACGAAACCTTCTAGGACAAGATTGACGGTCTGGCAGCATGGACACTTCACCAATTTAGCCCCTTGTGGATAAGAAAGTAACTGCCGGCAACTACCACATACCATCTGACCCATTTCTGCATCATAAATTAATTACATACAAGTATTTTGTTCAAGCATCTCATATATAAACTTGGAAAATTTGATGAACTAAAAGTCTGATATTCTCTGTGAAGAGGACTGACCAGCAGAAACTGTTGCAGCATGTGATGAGGATTGAGGCATTATAGGTTTCATCTGTCGTAAATACGGCATGGGTTGCTTTTCGATTTGGGGCCTTACCTCCTCATTCTTTGTGCCTTCTTGTTTGCTGCCCATTTCCATTTCTGTTTGTGAACAGTTTAGTAATTATTCCCCCAAAATGTCCACAGAAAAGGTAAACGTACTAACTGCACTATCAAATCAAGAAACCCAAATGAGGCAATGTAATTAACTCAATCTTAAATTATGTACTCAGCCATTCAAGAACAGTGAAAATTAAAATAAATAAAAGCAGATTCGATGCAACTCCTTGGCATGACACTTAATATATACTTATATGCTATTTCAAGGCATTGCAGCAAATTTACCAGAAGAAGCAACTGATGACGACGACTGAGGTGGTGGTGTATATGGTGATGAATGTCGAGTCATAGGGATGGATTCTGATCCTAGTGTACGCCCTTCTTTTTCAACACCACAGTCCTGCTTGCTCACCATTTCAACATCTACAAAAGCTAATGTTAGCTAGTTATAAAACTAAAGGATACTGAATAATAGAATTTGTCCACTGCAAAATTAGCACTAAATCCAGGTAGACATATCTTATATGAATTTGACATTATCAGAAGCTGCTAGCCACTTTGCAATCTATCTGCACGACATTGAAATAAAAAATCTACATGCCCAACTTTTATATATGTTTGAGACATCAGGATCCAGGAGACTGAGTCAAACTGCTAACTCAAAGGTTAAAGTCGGAAGGAAGAAATAGTCGAATTTGATACTGCTAATCTGGACGTTTAAAGAGACACAAGCCTTTAAGTTATGAATCCTAACACACTCATCTTAAAAACTTGTTTAATTAATGAGAACCTTTCATGTTTTATGCTTATAAATTTGGGCTATACCAGGAAATACCTTAAACGCCAAACCTCCAACAGCTAGAACTTTTGCCACACATTAACCCATAATTTGTGTTAATAGACAATAGTTGAGTATTGGAATGAAACTGAGCCCATATAGAGCAGAATGGACATGGTGGACTCATATAGCCGACCCCACTAGTTGGGATTGAGCTGCACTGTTGATTGTATTGTCCCTTGATTATTTTCATATCTTGAATATAGTTCATCACTCGTCATTTTTACGTGCTCAAATGGAATTAATTTCTTCTCAGTTTGCCAGACCTTACTTCAATCACATCCCACCTGCAGTTTCAATCTACACAAAGACATTAGGGCATACCATCTCTCTGACCATACTGATCAACAAACATGAACTTATACTGGAGGTCTGTTACATAAATGAGGGCCGGAATGATATTATGGACCAATTCAGAAAGTAATTGACACTAGTATATTTTAGCACAAACCAATAGAATTGTAACCAAGGACACTTCAAATTTGAGTAAAAAGGGGAGGATTCACCAGCAAGAGCCGCTCCTTCTGTCCCTGATGCTGGTGTAGATGTTTGTAGCGGCGGTAGTTGAGGGGTCAACTGCCATCCTGGAGGTGGACCATTATCTTCATCTTCGATGACTTTTTCTTTTTTCTCCATTTCTATATCTGAAATTCAGAAGCCTAATTCTGACGAACCAAATGGATAAAGAACTCATACATCCCCAAATTCCTCATAATTTACTGGACAACTAGATAAAGCCAACATCTAAGCACATTCACATGAGAGAATCCATAACATGGAAGATACTAATGCTATCACAAGTCTTGCATAGAATTACTTTCAATTTATTAGATTCATTGTTTGGCAAGAATAAGTTTTTATTATCTCTTGATTATTCCATTATCTTGAATATAATAATTCATCCGTCGTCATTTTACGAGCTCAAATGGATAATTTCGTCTCAGTTTGGCCCATCTTACTTCAATCACATCCCACCAGCAGTTTCAATCAACACAAAGATACTGGGGTATGCCATCTCTGTTACCATACTGATCAACAAACATGAACTTGCACTGAAGGTCTGTTGTATAAATGAGGCCCGATTGGTGTTATGGACTAATTCAGGAAAACACAAGGCTTGCATTAAGTAATTGAGACTAGTGTATTTTAGCAATCAATTGAAATTTAAAAGTGGAAACTTTGGATCTGAGTAGAAAGGGAGGACTCACCAGCAAGAGGAGCTCCGTGTGTCCCTGATGCTGGTGTAGATGTTTGTAGCATCGGTAGTTGAGCAGTCAGCTTCCATACTGGTGGTGGACCATTATCTTCATCTTCAATGACTTTTTCTTTCTTCATTTCTACATCTGAAAGTCAGAAGGTTAAATCTTATGAACCAAGCAAATAAAGAAGACTCATTCATCCCCATATTCCTCTAATCTTGCTCGACAACTAGATGAAGCAAGCATCTGAGCTTATTCACATAATAGCATCCTTAATGCATAAGATACTAACGTGGATCATAAGCTACGCATAGTAATACTTTTCAATTGGTAACTTAAATGTTTGGAAAGAATAAGTTAGTGAATTGCAAACCTTTAAGAAACATTACATAAGAACCAAAAAGAGCAGATTTTAGTAAGCTTATACTAATTTTTTTTAATGGAGTTATCCCCTTCTACAGTAAATCAACAATATGGTCTGTGTTAAAGCACACTGAAAACAAATAAGCAAGGAAAAGCACCATCAGTAATATACTTAAGTAACATCATAGCAAATGTGACAACCAACAAGCACATAAGTGCAAAAGAAGCTACATAAAATGCCAGCCAGTACGAATGACGTTACAATAACCAAATAGTGGTCCCACGTGATTATCTCTTTAAAGCAACAACAACAAGAAGATATCCAGTGTAATCCCATAAGTGGGATCTGGGAAGGGTGGTGTATATTCAGACCTTATCCCTACCTTGTGCAGGTAGGGAGGTTGTTTCTGATAGACCCTCGACTCAAGTAAAACATTTCAAAATGATCATTGCTTAAAAGATACAAAAAAAAAGAAAACATCAACATTGAAAGAAGGTGTCACCAACGGTCTTTATGTTTCAACACGGTTCATGGTCATTGACTTCCATAGATTATATCTACACATAATTTGAAGAGTTGAGTTTCAAGAACCAATCTAGCGCAGATCTAAAAGAAGGCCAACCACTATCTTTTACAAATTGGTTCAATTGAGGCATTAATCTAGTGGAGCTGACAATAGTATTTAAAAGCAATTCTAATGTTTTTTGCTACTCCATTTCAAAAACTTTGCAGGATAAAATATCTATCCCACTGTGTATAAGATACAATAGGAAGTCATGACCTGGAAAATAGGAAAAGAAAGATGGGTGTTTTGTTTGTGTGCGAGAAGTAAAAGAGGGAGCGGGAGAGGGGGGCGCAGGGTAAACGTAATTTGACAGTAAAGTTAACAACTTACCACAAGTAACTGCTGCTATTGTTGGCGGTGAAGACCGCATTTTTTTCAGTGGGATTACAGTGTTCCAACCAGGTGGTGGACCATCTTCATCATCTTCCAATTCGTGTTCTTTGCTCTCCATCTCTACATCAGTAGTCTGTTCACAAGTTACTGTTGTGTATCTGAAGAATCAACTAGTTTTGCATTCACGAAGCAATTACTTCTGCATTAACTGTTTCCTCTTTTCTTCCCCTTTCAATGTTATAATGATAGTTATATATATTGCTATAGCCTCAAGAGTTCTAAAAATTTTCAACTCTTGAGAGCAATAAGTTCCGTGATAGCTGACGAAAGCTGGGTGCGGGTGCTAGTGAAGAGTAGCAAACAGTATTTCAATGTTCAAGGAAGGACAAGCAATCTATGCATTATTTGATCATGTCAAGTGCAATTTCTTGTAGATTTGTCATTCTGCATACCTATTTGTACAGATAATTCGTAAATGTGACCTCGGACACTTGTGAAAATTACACATATCATGTCCTAGACATTGCAAACTCTCCTTATGTAAACTTTGCCTATCACATTGCAAACCCACATTCAAGAGAATGGTTATGCAAGATTATAGTCAAAGCAAGAATAGTCATAACATGATGAATCCTCTAAAATGATATAAACTCAATCCTTTTAGTTTGGTATCCCAGCATTGTTGTTTGATTGATCGACACCTTTTCGTTATTAATGGTATCAAGACTCAACTTTTTGGTCTAATATTTGACAGATGAATGTACTTGCCTACAAGTCTCACTCATACATAATCATAATGGAGGGGCACACTTCAAACTGAATTGACCAGCAAAATACAGGAAATCATGGGAAGCCAATGAAGACCAAATTCAACTATATATAGAGTTTTCTAACAAATCAAAAGACAAGTCCCCATAAATTAACAATATCACTTAGAGAAGTTATAATATTCTTTTCATCAGTAACAATTATATGGCATCAAGACTCAACCTTAAACTAATTTCCATCTTTTGATAGATGCATGTACTTTTCCACAACTCTCACTCACACATAATCATAATGGGGAACATTCTTCAAACTGAATTCACAAGCACAATACACTTAATCCGTTGAGTCCAATGAAGATCAATTTCAACTATAGAGAGTCTTCAAACAAATCAATTAAAAATCCCCAAAAAATTAACAATATTACTTCTAGAAATTCTTATATTCTTTTCACTATTAACAAGTATATGGCATCAAGATTCGACCTTAAAATAATTTCCCATCTTTTTACAGATGAATATACTTCCCTACACACATCAATCACACATAAAATCAAAGCAGACGCCCTTAAAACTGAATATCACAAAATAAAGGTAACTCAAAAAAATCAAAATTAAATTGATACCCATTCATATTCTTTTCACTATTAACAAGTATATGGCATCAAGACTCGACCTTTAACTAATTTCCCATCTTTTTACAGATGAGAATATACTTCTCTACACGCATCAATCATACATACATTCAAAGCAGACACCCTTAAAACTGAATTTCATCAACAAAATACAGGTAACTCAAGAAAATCAAAATTAAATTGATACCCATTCTTATATTCTTTTCACTATTAACGAGTATATGGCATCAAGACTCAACCTTTAACTAATTTCCCATCTTTTAACAGATGGATGTAATTCTCCAAATCAAAGCAGGCACCCTTAAAAACTGAATTTCATTAACACAATACAAGTAACTCAAGAAAACCAAAATCAAATTAATACCGATTTTATTTCTTTAATGATTAATCTCACCTGGAGCAGCTGTTGATTATTTTGCTGAGGAATTGATGGCCAACCTGGAGGTGGTCCTTCATCATCATCATCAACAACATTGGTGTGTTGGGATGGTAGAGCTATAGAGTCAAAACCAGGTGGTGGACCCTCATCTTCTTCTTCTTGCTGATTTTCGATTTTGCTTAACTTTTCTTCCATTTTTTTTGGTCTCAGTGAATCAAAACAACAGCCACTTAAACTGCTGCTAATTTTAGCGCTAATTTACATCTGAATATAATAAGTACAGTAGGTTTTTACTGCCGTCTGGACAATATGTTGGAAAAGTTCTCTTTGGAGTAGAAAACACATTTTACTTGTCATAGTACAATTAAGATTTTATCTTTAGTATTGAATATTCTTGAAATTAACATTAGTAAAAATTACTACTCACCGTCCTAATTTATGTCGCAATTTGATCGGACACAAAATTTAATTTTTGCAAAATTTACAGAATTGTCCCTCTTAAAGTTTATATTTTAATTGTATTTTATTATTAAGTGGACCCAATAAGAATAAAATGAGTATGATATCATTAAATAATTGTCAAATAAAAAAAATATGACAGTATTTTTTAAACGGACGAAGAAGGAAAGTATGTCACACATGTCACATAAATTGGAATAAAAAGAGTACTTTTTTTTTATTTATGATGTCTTAAAACGTAGAAAGAGAAATACGATAATTAATATGGCACGGCGGAAGTAGTTGTTTCGTAAGAATAATTTATTTTTTTATTGGATGGGTCAGTGTGAGTTGTTGAAATAAAATACTCCTGCAAAACCATGTCTTCCTCCGTCTGTAATTTGTATTGTGATCCGTTGAAAATCAAGCTCTCGTAAAAGGAGAAATTAGAATATTTGTTTTGTAATGAATCAGACCCATGCTGCATAATGTTTGTATTATTTTTGAAACGTTAAAAGTCCTAACTATATATTAATCTCATCCAAAAATATATAGTAAATGAAAGCACTCAACAATGGGAAGTTCAGAATTTATGCAGTATGCCCACTCGTCCTTTATTTGCTACAATACATAATAGTACTCATTTCTTCTACTTTAAATATCATAAAGACAAATTAATCAAAAAGATAAAGAGAACTGGATTAATCGACATCCCAATCCGTTTTAACTTGTCTGCACTATATCATGGATAATACATGGTTTAACTCAAATCTTTTTCATTGTGTAAAAATGTAAATTAGAAATACATTCTTGAGCAGCTGTTAAAAACACCTCTGGACTTCAATTACAGGGCTGTTGAGCATTAAAAAGGGATCAGAAGCAAAAGAGCTGCACCCATTTCTCATTGTGAAAACTGAGAAACTTCCAGCTTATGAAATTTTGATGCAAGACTACCAAAGAGCCTCGTCCTACCGGAAAAAAGAAGGAATTTTTCGAACACAGAGTTCAGATATATAAATGTTGTATTTTACACGAGAGAGTTACTCTCAAACCGCATCTCCTTGACAGATGGCTCTACGTAAAAGAGGTTTCATAAGGGTGTTGTTCTCATGAGATCTAGATGACATACGTTATAACTACAATAACAAGTAGATCCTCATATTCTGGGATGCAAAACCGACTCCTGGTAAAATTAGACCTTAAACCTTATATAGTAGGCAACTTTTTTCTCAGTATGGACAAAATTAATCAAGCTCCTTTCTTCTTTTGATCTTTGGCTTGCTTGACATCCTTGGTAAGCATTCTTGGAGCTATAGCCATAGCCATTAGCTCCTGGAAAAGCAATTTGCATGCATAGGGAATATGAACCTGCACCAACAGAAGAAATCTTTGAGCTTCAAGACAACAGATAAGAACTACTGTTTGGCATGTGAGGTGTCCCTGACCCAGTGCATATGTATAATATTCGTATTGGGGGTGCAAAAGTAGGGCGGTGAGAGAATGTTTACCTGGACGATGTCAGTCTTGTTTTTGCAACCTCTGCATTCAAAAGAATTCTTCTTGAGGTTAGCAATGGCGATCAGCCCACAGCGTTCACAAACATGAACCCTGTAGGCGTCGCTTTGATCGAATAAACGCTCTTTCAGAAAATGAGCAGCACCGTGAGCAATCATACAATCTCGCTCCATCTCTCCAAAACGAAGACCACCATCACGGGACCGACCTTCCGCAGGCTGCCTTGTGAGGATTTGCACAGGGCCTCTGCCTCTAGAATGAATCTTGTCATCAACCATATGCTTCAACCGCTGGTAGTATGTGGGACCAAGGAATATCATTGCAGTAAGCCGCCGCCCAGTATGACCATTGTACATGGTCTCAAAACCACGCATCTGGTAACCACATTTATGCAGAGCTTTGCTGATGTTATCCACAGTAACATCTGTAAAGGGAGTGGCATCACCCTCCTTTCCCATGTGTGCAGCAACCTTCCCCATAATACATTCAATCAGTTGGCCAATAGTCATTCGAGAAGGAATAGCATGAGGATTCACAATAATATCAGGAGTGATGCCTTCTACGGTCCATGGCATATCCTCTTGGGTATATGTCATGCCTACTGTTCCCTTCTGACCATGTCTACTGCTAAACTTGTCCCCAATTTGAGGGATACGGACAGATCTGACCCTCACTTTAACAAATCTGAGCCCATCAGCATTCGTTGTTAATAAAACCTGATCCACCATTCCAGTTTCACTATGGCGGAGACTGGTACTGTGATCTTTCCTCGTATAACGAGAGGCTTGCCCTTGTGCATCATCTTGAGAAATGGGAGTTGTCTTCCCAATGATAACATCCTCACCAGAAACTCTTGTTCCCGGAGGTGCAAGGCCATCATCATCCAACTTATCATATGAACCATGCCGCATTCCCATGGTAGTAGCTCTATCAGGACGTCCAAAGTCCTCCTTGACCAACGTCCCCATCTTTTTTTCCTCATCCCTGTATGAACGGAAAAATAGAGATCGGAAAAATCCACGATCAATCGATGACTGATTCATAATGACAGAATCCTCTTGATTGTATCCAGAATAGCAGGAAATGGCAACAATTGCATTGATGCCCGCAGGTAGTTGCCTAAAATGCAAGTGTTCCATGGCTCGTGTCGTGACAAGAGGCTTCTGCGGATAATAAAGCACATAGGCCAATGTGTCCTGCCAGAAAGAAAAAAATTGTCAGCTTTGACATATTGAAACAAAAACCTCCCAAATATTATGGAGAGAAATAAGTAGAGCTACCTACCATCCGAAATTGGTAGTTGGTGACATAAATTCCCATGGCTTGCTTACCCATAGCTGACTGATAAGTATTACGGGGAGACTGATAAAACAACAAATAAGCGCAGAAGATTAGAAGATCAGAGGCAACTTTGACAAGAGAAGTCACAAGCAGAACATGACTCACCTGATTATGATCCGGAAATGGAATAATTGATGCACAAACACCCAATATTAGTGATGGGTGAATTTCACAGTGAGTATAGGTATCAGAATAAGCGTCCCCTGGATTAAGGCGTGCTTGCACAAGATCCTGGAAACATTAACATATAGTTTCAGCATCTCAGCATAAATCAGACACTGTTAGAATAGGAAGACCTCAGTCGACTCACATTTATAGTCATGCTAATCATCGTTGTTTCTTCCTCTTCAGTGTCGATGTACTCGATGTATCCCTTAGCCACTAGATCGTGCCAGCCGCCCTCGTCAGGTGATTCCTGAAAAAAGAACACTGAATATGTAAGTCCCTGAAGCAGAGAAAAGTTCAAACTTCCAAGCTACCTTGAGTGTGATCAAAGCAACAAAAGATAGGATGAAGGGGGCAACGGAGCCATTGGCATACCCGTTGCTGCAATGTTTGAATATCCTTCTTCTTGATCATCAGCCTTTGCTTTTCCACAATAAACAATGGACGACTGCACCTGCCATAGTCAGTATAAATTCGAAGTTCTTTCAAACGGATATCACGAACAACCCCAACTTCAGTATTGACGTCAACCTGCATAAATCAGAAACAAAGACACTTACGCAAAATAACCAAACCAAATGTCGTTATAATATTCAAAAGAATTAAGTGTTTAAAATGGCCCCTAGGAGGTGAGACCAGAGAACTCAGTAGAAGCAATTAGACAATGTCTAAGGCACAAAAAACGCACAGCAGTATATTCCAAGATCTCTGTACTATCGAAAAACATACTTCTAGCTCATATGTTTAAAATGATTGGACAGGAGCACTGCTACAATGTAAAACAAATCAAAGATATGTAGGACTGACATTCATATGGCTGTTTTCCAGACCACTATGAATTTATTTTTTGTCAAGGGATAACAATGTAATTATACGGCTTTTAGCATCCTCAACTATATGCTTCATACTGCACAAGTAAATTAGTGTAGATTGTTTCTTACCCTTCTCCTAAGTCGTCTCAATGTTCTCACCAACATGTCAGGATCACGATGAATTCCCACCCAAGTACCATTGACAAAGATCTTTGTAGCCTGTGGAATAACGGCAGGAGAAATTTCCTAGATTTACAGGAAAAGCAATGGTGAGCCAATGAAGACCATGTCATCATCACACTTAATTTAGTAAAGAAAAAAGAACATTAGTAAGATGAACCACAAACATCCTGACACACTGAGCAGCTCAGCTCACCTCAAAGTTCTCAGTACCCCACTCTTCCAGAAACTCCAAAATTGGATATGCTGCTGAACCAACTGTTATATAAACCATTAAAGCCAGATTCTTCACCAGCCCGCATGCCTAATCAGATCACAAGGATGAATCAGTCTCCAAAGAATCTTACTTCTATTTGCGTTATACGGGTTTGTATTTGGGGGTGGGAAAAAGGGAGAGGCTGATCTAGCCACATTCTGGCATAACAGAAGCTCCACAAGAGAGCAGTCACTTACTTGACCCTCTGGTGTTTCTGCAGGACACATCATTCCCCATTGTGAATTATGCAATTGCCTTGGTTTGGCCAGTTTCCCTGGTAAGCAAACATATTAAATCTAAGTAACAGGGAAAAAGATAAAAAGGAAACTGAACTAGTAATAACTAACAACAAATATAATTGACAGGAGTAAGATTCCATGTTAATGAATATAGAGGGGTGGGAGAGAGTGGCTTTGGGCTCTCTGTTAACCACCAATCCGCACTCAACACTTGTTCTTTCCAAATAAACCAACTAATCCCAAGTTCCTCGCACCCCTATTATAACTTCTCCATTGTCTTTGGTGTGTGTTCTTTGAAAGATTAAGTGGGACGTGATTTAGCCAAGACCCTTCTAACATGAGATAAGGTCACAAATGATTGATCAAGTGGGAAACGAACATCAAAATACTATCAGAAAGTATAACCACATATTTCATAAGCAAAATGGTGGTATAGAGAAAAAGTCAATTACCTTCTCGCCCAATAGGGGAATTCAACCTTCGCAAGTGAGACAAAGTAGATGCATAAGTCAGACGATTCAGCACCTGGAACATATCAAAAATTCAAAATTTATTTATCCAAGGAGAAGATCGATCAAATACTGCTGTCGACCGACTTAATAGCTAGCTGACCTGTGAAACACCAGCTCTTGTACCCGCTGCATTAGCTTGACCCCAGTTTCCAGTAGCAAGAGAGTATTTCAGCCCACTGGTAATGGTTTTAGCTTTGATTGCAAATTGAAGATTTACATCTTTTCCATTGTCAACACACTGAAGGATCCACAAACATTAAGAACAGTCTGTACAAAGAAAATATTCACCCAATGATGCCCTAAACAAAAGGTCTGTGCATTTACCTTCTGCACATAGCCTCTAACATCCCTTGTCAACTTTCTAAAGAGCTGCATCGAAAGACGGAACCCAACAAACAGAGATAAGAGGCAACGTGCATAACAGTGTTAAAACAAATTATATTAAGAACAAACCTACCATCCGAAACAGCCCACCGAGCAAAGGACCAGCAAGATCCAGTCTCTTATTTCCATAATGATCCCTATCATCCTCGGCCCTTCGGCCAAGGGCACATAACAGAAGCCGGTGGATAATATACCTGAAATGAGGAGGTTCAAGATCCTGAGAACCATGTCAACTACTAACTATAATAAAGGGGAAAATAACTAATGTGTTGTTTCTTTTTAAAATATGGTAATACAGCAAAAGGACGCCCTACCCAAAATAATAAGCTTTCTTTGTTTCACAATACTCTCCAATCCCAACATGAGGAAGCATTTCTTTCTGAAGAATTTCTTTGGCATACCTGCAAAATATTGATTGAGAGCATTTATTCACATGCTTCAAAAAGTCATAAGAACAGCCAGATGTTTAGGCAGCTTCAGTATACATACTTTATCCTCTTTTCCTTTGTAACACCAACTGTAGCCCCTCTCTTTCCAATGTAATCAAGAGCAACCTGCCAAAATCACACAATTAAGGAACAAACTCAAGGAAGAGAACAGCATCGAACAACAATAGACAGAATCAAGATAGCCCATCGTCAAATAAGCCTTCTATTTTAGCAACATCATCAAGGAAAAGAAAGAGCTTGGACAGGTCAATTGGAAGAACCACGAGCAGCAATAGAAGTACCTGTTGATTTTGTATGACAAAAGCTTCTTCCAACGACGGACGTAACAACTCCATCATTTGAGTATCATTGAAATCGTAACAAATATGTTCCAATATATCCTTATCAGCAACAAAACCTAGAGCACGAAACACGATAATGATAGGAATCTCTGTACGGATATATGGAAGTGTTGCCCGAATGTATTGGCCCGAGGAACCCTACAGTATAAAAAGCAACAGAGAACAATTAGATATTTAAGTTAAACGAATTGAAACAAACAACAACTAAAGAGGAATGAAATTTCTTGTCTCAGGCAGTGTCTATTACCCCTTTCGCACTAGTCCTTGAGAGCATCCGCACAAACATAGCACTTGGCGGGCGGTTTTGAGATTCTGCCATTGACCTCACTTCCGCAACAAAGGCATACTTATTAGGTTGCCTCTTCTTAAAGACGTACACATGGTTCGTGCTCATCTTCTCCTGAGCGATTAGGACCTTTTCACTTCCATTTATAATGAAATACCCGCCTTGATCTAATGGACATTCTCCAAGCTCAGTTAGATCCTTCTCAGAATTTTGAAATAATGTGCAGTAACTTGACCGCAGCATTATAGGAACCTGTAAGTGAAGATGAAACAAGTTTGATCATTAATAACAATGTCAACAAACCTCTTGTCATATCAAATACGGATCCAAAGCTACCATATATTTACCTTTCCAATAAAGACTTTTGTGAAGTCCTGAGTTTCAGTAACTTCTTCACCATCATGCCCTTTCTTGATGACTCGTTTTGATACATCCACGTATAAAGGTGCGGAATATGTGAGATTCCTCAACCTTGCAGCCTTTGGAAATAAGGTAGCAGTTTCACCATCTGACTCTGTCATCATTGGCTTACTCAAATAAATCTGACCAAAATTGATTTTGTAGATAGTCTGCACAGAAAGAATGATTAATAAAGTGTAGTCTTTGTTCAAAACTGATTAATAAAGTGTAGTCTTTGTTCAAAACCTTTGACATAAGAGATATAACTGTACTATACATGTTTTGGACACACTAATTGTTTACTAGCAGAGGATATATTGCATCTAGGTCACAGATCACAAGTTTCACCACCATGGTTTGCAATTAGCTAGTACTGGCTGTACCTTATCTCAACCAGGAAAACATTCACTCATTATCAAAAAGTTGAGAGTTAAAGAAATACATCCACGTACAATAAGCTTCATTAAACAGTGTTAAATGATTTTGTTGTTAAAAAAAAAAAAAATTAACCAGCGTAAAATTAATTATTTAACCTACTACTAACGTAACATAGAGATATCTTGGATACACTGCCACACAATTTTTCGCTACGTTTCCAGCATTCCAAAGGATTTTCAGAAACAAAGAACAAATATATAAATAATGGTTACCAACACTAACCACACTTCCTTTTGTTGAGTTTTGACAGAGAACGCTAGCTAAACATTTTATGTTCTTAAAGTGCCAAAGCCAAGTAACAACCCTACACCTTCAAAAAGTTATAGCTACTATCAGAACTTTCTACTGATTCTCCAGAACCAAGCAGATGTCATGCAGCAAAAACAGTTTACTCTCGTTTCATTAAACATTAATATTTGAATGCTTAAAAGCTCCTGAACATGGTTCTTTCGCCAGGAACAGTGATTACCATAAAACTCCTGAACGTGGTCCTTTCTCCAGGGGCTGTGATAACCTAAGTTGTGCAGAGTGATAAGCTAAGTTGCACAGACTCTTCCCTTTCAATGCCGCACCCGTGTTGGATTCTCCAAAAATACACTACTTTTGGAGAATCCGACACGCACCCGCTGACATTTTCAAAGAGTCCGAACAACATAGGTGATAACCATTAAACTTACAGTATCTGGCTATGCTTCAACTTCCAACCATACTTAAACGGAACAAGTTTTTCTATAAACATTTTTCTTAAAACCCCAATGTTTTCAGTATAACCTTACTTCTTGCCGCCCCAAAAAAACCCACACACACCAAACCAACCACCCAATTCCAATATGACGCAATGGCACGTAAATGCATGCCCTCAAAACCAGCACACAACTCAAAAAGTTGTTAATAGATTGCTCCCCCCACTGTGCCAATCAGTACACATGCTAATATTGAAACTACTTCATATGAGTTATGAGTAAGGAGTTCTAGTATTAACCAAAAGAACTTCCTCCATTAGCTTGGTAAGATAATCCCACCTAACATTAATGTGTGCCACCCTCCCAGTCTCAACGCTACATGATATTGAAAAAATAAATGCAAGTAACAGCACAGATGCTCCAAATTGGATATAGTTAAACTGCACTTTTTGCTAACTAGTTAGAAAGAATCCAATAGTTAATACCACAAAATTCAACTGCAACTAGCCTCATCAACATAGACCACAGAGTTCAAATCTATTACTACAATCAACCATGATAAAGACTTTAAACTTCCTGCAAAATAAGTGCTCTCCTAGTTCTTACTCGTTTCAACAGACCCCCCAAAAACCCTAATGCCTTATATGAGCTGAACCAACACACTCACAATCCAATAGAACATCAGTGGTCAGAAACAGATTGCAGAATCCAACCATCTTCTTCTACTTCAATGACCCAAACTGTTTTTTCATGTTCTTTCATAGACTTGTTAGTCCTCTACATAATTTATAAAAAGGGCAGCCCGGTGCACTAAAGCTCCAACTATGTGCGGTCCAAGGAAATGCAGCCTTACCCTGCGTTTCTGCAAGAGGCTGTTTCCGCGGCTTGAGCCCATCTACTTATTAGTATATCTTTTCCAATTTTTATCAATTAGTTCAGAAGACACTTCCTCCACGAAAGTTTAAACTTGACAAAGACTTTCTACTTCTAACTTGCTTCAACAAACCCCCAAAAACCCTAATGCCTTATTGCTGAACGCACAGTCCCATATCCAATAACATAGCAAAGGTTAGAACAGCTTGCAAAATCCAACCATATTCTTTCACGTATTGAGTTAGTCCTCTACGTAGTATATCTTTTTCCAATTTTGGTCAGTTTGTTCAGAAGACACTTCCCTCAATAAAACCCTAAGCAAAACCTAATGCCCAGTTGAGTTGCACTGAACAAACAGACAATCCAATTTCCATCAAACATAGATCACCCAATCCAAAACAAAACAACACAAAACTCCACACCATTCCATTAACTCTAAAAATCCCTGTATAACTCTCAGTTCAAAATAGTCGAAAAGTAAAATCGGACCTCAGCGAAGTCAGATTGGTGACCAGGGTTATGCTGAGATTCGGGACGGATCTCAATATCAGCAGATTCATCAACAATTTCCTGCATAGTATTCTGAATAAACTCATCAAAAGAATCAAGTTGTTGACGAACAAGTCCCTTCTCTTCAAAGTAAGCACTAATAACCGCCCATGCATCTTCCTGTGTTATCTCCTCTTCTTCATCCCCCTCACCATAACCATCACCATCAACATCATCATCCCCATCAACATCAACAACATTATATTGCGGTTCATACTCTTCCTCCATATCCATTCTGTATACTTTTTTCCCTTCCTTTTTTACAGTGTGAATTTCAGTTCGTTTTTTAACAGTTTCAAAATCCCAACGAAATTGTAGTCCAGATCTTGTTTGTTTAGTGTTCGAAGACTGATTTTCTCGCCAAGTCCAAAGGGAAAAAGAGGAGAGGCGAAGAGAAGAAACAAGAATGAGCGGAAGGAGAGCTTTTATATTTACTTTTTAGTCCTTGGAGGACAAATAGGTCAAACCGTCATCTGGGAGGCGGGTTTTTTTTTTTTTTTCTTTTTTTCTTTTTTCTTGGTTTTATTTTTTGTAAACAAAAAATTGATTTACCGGATATCTCGGACTAGTACTCCGTCATCCTTAATTAGAAATTTTAGATTCGAATCATTTTGAATACAAAATTGTCTTAATTAGAAAGTGCTCTATGCGAATTTAAATTTAGTCAGACTTAATACAGATACGGAACATCAAATAAGAAAGAAAAACAATTAATATATTAATTTCACAAATAATTGAAAAGAAAATCTGGTTTTGTAAATTTTATAAGGGAAAATATTGTGGGATGGATATTTTATTATCCAAATAAATATGTATTTGGAAGTTGTACATGTTTCGCCCTCACTAAATTTCAAAAATGATAAAACTATAATGACAGTCATGTGAATTAGTACTAATTAAGTATTTCTTTTATTTATCTATTTTAGCAAATATTAGGTGGACTTATAATTTTTCTAATTATATCTTTGTCATTGTTTCTACACTACTAAATGGTATGCATATTAAATCATTTAACAATAAAAGAGATTTGAGATAAGGATATATGATATTTTCATACTTATTTGTCTGTGTTATGAAGTACTTAAATAAATTCTTATAATTGTATCCAATTTCAATTATTATATATAATAAATTGGACTAATACAAATTGAATTTTGTTGATGATCCATTGATTTTTGGGGAAGAGATGTGATTTATGTATAAATGTTGGTACTATATAAAGTCTTTAGTCTAACCTAACTTAGACAAAGTTTTATATTTCAGAACAACATCTATTATATATCAAGAGTTTATGTGACATCTTATTAATTTTTCAAATTATTAAATTAGTATAATGTAGATATCGAATGGTCAAATAAAAGAGAAAAAATTAGAACGTAAAATGAAAATATAAATATAAATAATACTAAAATGCTAGTCATTGTCACAAAATTGACAATTACTTAATTGAGATAAGTCGATCTTATGAATATCACTGGTCATTATGATACTCCTGCTAATTAAAATATCAAAAAGGAATCAAATTAACCTTATTATTATTAAAAAATTAAATTTATCCTTGTGTACTATTTCAATAACAAAATCATCGTAGTATCTGCACATAGTGCAATATTTACAGACCATCCATTCATAGAACTAGTAGGAGTATTAACAGAGAAGCTAGGCGACAAAGCTGTTGCAGATTTGACACATCTAGTAGCAAAAACTCCTCGCATATCAGCCTGCAAAAACTTCATCAAATCTTGAGGAGGTGATCAAAAAGTGGATACAGTATCATAACCGAAGTACTATGAAATAAACTGGATGGTAGTGCGGTAGAGATGACTTTTTTTGCCAGGCCATCAACTAGCTTGTTTTGTTCCCTGTAGATCGAGCCTTGTTATATGAATGTTCAAAAATATCACTCTATAGACATCTGACATTGAAAAAAAAAATCAATAATTCTACACTTGTCAAAAACTCAATTACCTTCTTCTCTTGTTTGGAGTGAAAAAGAAAAAAGAACAAGAAATGAAAAGAATTTAAGCGAGTACTAGAGCGAGTACTAAAGGGTCAAATTGGACCTTAGAAAAAAAAAAAGTGAATTTCTAGTGAATTTCACGTGGATAAACTGTAGAATTTTTTCACTTGCATGATCATTAGGCGAGAGGGGTATTTTTGAACTTTTAGACAATGACAAGAATATTTTTATTCGGCTAGAGATTCCTCTCTTCATCCCCCCTTCCCCTTTGGAGTACGTCGATTACCCCCAAATCATACAAAATAGGTATCACCTATCATACGTTTTTTTGACTTAACTTCTTCTTTCTGATCGTTCCGCTCTATCAATCAATGATAGTATAAGCAATACAAGTTTAAGAAAATAGGAGATGATCAGATAGCTGATGTGGAAAATAAAAGTCAATTAATTAGTTGTTAGAAAATTTAAATTTTGGTTAAATGCTGTAGCAATACAGTTAACACCGTAGCTACAGTAATCGAGTTCCTTTTCATTTATTAGTCGGTAGTTAGAGTGAGTTAGTTAGATTAACGGTTATAATAATTAGTCTTAACTTACATCTATAAATTCTCAATTGTGTAAGGATTCTATTCATTCATTCATGTTCAACACAATTCTCTTCTTACTCAGAATATTTTTCCTTCCATTGAACTAATCTTTTCGATTAATTCTATTTTTACTTTTCCTTTCCTCGACTAACCTCTTAAATTGACTCATTTTCATGATAAGGCATTAATTGGTATCAAAGTCTTTTGTTCTTGACTTGAATGGTAAATCTCAACAAAAATCACGATATACATATAGAAGAAATATATGATAAATTTACGAAAATTCATAATTAAGTACTCCCTTTGATTTATTCATTTTAACAAAATCTAGGTAGACTTATTATTTTTTCAGTTACATCTTTATCATTATTCTATGCTATTAAATGATAAAATTACTTAAGAATAAAAGTGATTTGAGATAAAGAGATACTTATATCTTCATATTTATTTGTCTTTGTTATGAAGTATTTGAATAGGTTCTTACAACTATATCCAACTTCAACTATCACATGTGATAAATTGAACAAATACAAATTGATTTTATTGACAATCTATTGATGTTTTGTGATGATGATGTGATTTATGTACAATTTTTTTTTCCATCCGATGTTTGGTATTTGTATTGGAGTCTTGATTAATCTGGATTGCGCACTGCAGAATTCATTTAGGGATGACACTCCCAACAGAATTTTCTTCGTACTCAGGACTTGAGACCTCTGACCAAACGTAGAATAGTCCCACCACTACACCCCAACTCATGTTGGTGATTTATGTGGGAATGTTATTAGTTGTTTTAATGAATTGTATGAAACTTCTAGTCTAAGCTAACTTAGACAAAAAAAAATTTATTTATTTTTTATGAACCTCTATTTCATATCAAGAGTTTATGTTGCATCTGATTGATTTTTCAAATTATTTTAGATCAGTATATTTTAGATATCAAATGGTTAAACAAAAAGAAAAGACTCGAATGATTAGTCGTTATGATATTCCTGCTAATTAAAACATGGAAAGAGGGTCAGCTTAACCTCTTTATTATTGATTTTTTTAAAAATTTATCCTCCTTGTATTATTCGATTAACAAAGCCATCATCGTAAATCAAAGATTCAAAAATATCCCCCTCTACTAACACACATTTGATGTGGAAAAAATTCTGGCAACTTTTCATTTGTCAGAAATTCAATTGTCTTCTTCCTTATTTTGGGTGAAAAAAAAGGAATAAGAAATGAGTAGAAAGCTTTAGAGAGTAAAATTCTTCCAATAACGCGTACCAAACGGTTAAATTGATAAAATTGAATAAAAAAGAAAATCCTGACAAAATTCACGTAGACATGGATAAACTGTATATCTTTTTACCACTTGCATGATCATTAGTTGAGATGGGTATTTCTGAATCTTTAAATAACAACGAGAATATTTTTATTCGGTCAAAGATTTTTTCTTTACTAATCGGAGTATATCGATTACTCCCGAACCGTACAAGATAATTATCAACTATTATATGGCTTTCTAATTTAACATGTTTTTCTAATCGTTCCGCTCTGTCAATCGATAATAGTATAAAAGATATATAATCAGAAATTTCTGACATAATGATTCTTACTTCCTAGGTAAACTTAAAACACTTTATTTCAGCAGCAGGGAAAATGGGCTTGATGGGCCTTTCCAGTTTGCATTTGTTACCCATTGGGCTTTCGTGCATCTTAGATTGGACTAAGGGACCACTTCCAACCAAATCTCCCAATCTCAAATTGTATAGAAATGTACTGATCTCTTCAATCAAATGCAATGCGTACTAAAAACGAATTTAAGAGATGAAAGGTCCACTTATGTGACGGTTCAAAGAAAAGTCGAATCACAAAAAATCTATTGTACTTAGCCGCATTTCTGGAACGGTCTGAAAATATATAGACCTACTTTCAATTGCGACAAATATAGAGAGGATTTCATAAATAGCAGTTTTAACACTCATTTTTGTGAATATATAGCCATTTTTGCATATACAAACTATAGGCAATGTTTGGGTAATAACAAGGTGTAAGCAAGCTTTAACGAAGGATATGAATTATTAATTTCGCAGAGGTTAGGGAATTTATTTGAAATTTTACTTAAACATATATTCTAAGTCCACATAATTTGTAATGATATAAGAAATTAATTAACTTATTGTTTGGTCAATTTAGAGATATTACGGCATCACGTCATGAAGCGGCTACGGCCATTTCCTAATAATTCAAATGGACACCCCAATTTTGTAATTGAAAGTTTGAACTTTAAGTTATATATATTATTAGCGAATAAAATATTACATTATCAAGTCATTTAAATTAAATATACAGATAAAGTCATCATAAAATAACAAATAAAAGTGATCTGATAGTGCTAAAAAAATATAACCATGCAGATGAATTATGTAACTTAAATTTAATTTGATAAAATACATCGTCAAACTCTTAAACTTGACATCAACTTTCATTTTGACACCTCAACTAGTCATTGTTCATTTTGAATACTTAAACTAATGTTCCATTGTGTCATTTTAACATCTTTTGCTGATTAATAATGTCGTTGATGATAAAATGACTAATTAATAAAGAAGTAGGCTAATCCATTTTACACCTTTTTATCCATTTTTTTCGAAGAAAATGGTGGATAAGGTGATGGTAGATTTAAAAAAACAATACAATGAAAAAAAGATTTAAAAATGAAAAATCATTTTAAGAATAAATTAAAATTAAAAATTTCGACCTTCATTGAAGGAGTTCTTGAGGAAATGGTGGAATTCACATTTCAATGGAGAGATGGTTCTTGAAGAGGGTGGGGTGGGGTTGTTTCTGTGAAAAATGAAAAACAAGGGTGTGTTGGAGGTGGAGGGGGTGTTAAAAAGATTTGAATTTTTTTTTCTTTTAAAAATTTTATATGTGACGTGTAATTATTTTATTTGTTGCAATTGCCATATTATTAAAAAATGTATTACACTCTCCTTATTTATTTTGTTCATTATCAAGAAGGTGTCAAAATAACATGACAGAACACTACTCAAGTGTTTAAAATAAAGAATGCTTAGTTGGAATGACAAAATAAAAATTCTGAAAATTATCTATATACACAAGTTAAAGTTATATAATTAAATTAAATCCCAAATTGGTAAAGTATTTACACAAATCTCAAAATAATTATAAAAATTCTTTTATTTGATAATTTCTTTCTCCTTAATATTATACATAAAAAGAAAGACCGTTTTTTCCTTCCTCTTTTTCTCTCCCATTACATATCACTTTATCCTTCATTTTTCAATCCCCTTTTTTCACGCCTAAAATCAAGCAATCATACTTAGTGTTTACCATTGTAAGTTTTCAAACATTAATTGAACTTATTAATTTCATTCATTAATTTTTGATTTTTTTTTTAACTTCACCAAATCAGAAAGTCATGAATTTGTTTAAGAAAATAAAGGCAAAAAAAATAGCGATGAATTATCAGAAGCTTCGAAAAATTTCAATTGGGCCATTATCATCAGCAGCAGAGCACAATGGGGTGGAACATGCCACGAAAAATGAATCTTGTGAACAGAGCACAATGATTTTTATTTAAACCATTGAATCAACGAAATCTCTTACTCAATCTTCTGTAAGAATATAAATCCAAATTATTTGATTATTTAATGTTTGTTTATATTATTCCATTTTTGAAAAGGAATGATCTTGCT
This sequence comes from Capsicum annuum, assembly GCF_002878395.1. Taxonomy (NCBI): domain Eukaryota; kingdom Viridiplantae; phylum Streptophyta; class Magnoliopsida; order Solanales; family Solanaceae; genus Capsicum; species Capsicum annuum. The sequence continues at coordinate 129,426,183 of NC_061112.1, read as the reverse complement.
TCATTTTATATTTTTTTAATACTCTTTCAAAGATTTTATTTTGTAATATCAAATTCTTCCAATATTCTTGGATCTAACTTTATGTTTCAAAGATTCTACTTAATATGTTTTAGTATTTTGTCTAACTTTATGTTTGTTTTTTTGGTTGAAACATGCTAGCTTTGTGGTTGCAAAGATAATTGCAATTTGTACGCCGAGGCTACTCAAAAGAATAAGTGATTTGCTATGATGGAAAAAAATTACTTGTCATCGCGTCCAAAGATGTAGATTTTATATATTATACATTACTTTATTTAACATATTTATGTATAATGTAAGTTTTTGCATACATAGAAGAGACTGTTTTTGTATTTAGTCGAATTATGCAATTATAATCTATGAATTTTGTATAAGGTTACATTATACATTCTGACAAGTTTATAGATAAATAATGCATAATGTTAATATTTTATATGTATGGTGTAGCATTATACATTCTTGAAGTTTTTATTTGAAAGTATAAGATATAATATATCAAACATTATACATTAGTTATTTTGGAAGATTAATGTACAATATAAGTCTACTGATATATATTTTCAATATGTTATACATTAGAAGTTCTTATTACATTAGTTATGTTTTATGTTGTATTTTACAATTAAAAAGTTTTATTTTTGTATAATTTTGCATTATACCTTCTGTCAAGCTTATAGGTCATACATGTTTAAAGTGAAAAATTTAGATGTGTAATATGACATTATACATTACTATAGTTTATTTTTAAAATGTATAAGTTGCCCTTATACTTATTCTAATGTATAATATAAGCCTGAAGATATATATTTTACTATTTTATACATTAAAAGTCCTTATAAGATGCATTTTATGCTTTATGTGGTATTATACTATTAGAAAGTCTTATTTTTGTACAAATTTTCATTATACCTTCTGTCAAGATATATAGGTCATACATGTTTAAGGTAAAAAATTTAGATGTGTAGTATGACATTATACATTACTGCAGTTTATTTTTTAAATGTATAAGTTGTCCTCATACATGTAAAATTGTTGTGTATTTTACTTCGATTTTTTTACGAACTTCGTTAATATTTAATTTCATCGCGATCGTAGCAATCAATTTCAAAAAGTTAATATTTTTCGAAATAATAATTGCATCACTTTTATAGAATTGATAAATGATTTTCAACTCCAAAATTCCGAAATGACGCAACATATGGGGATGTTCATATTTTTTTTCCGAGAATTGAAGAAAGGCGAAGCCGTTTTTTTTTTTTTTTTTTTTTTT